>NW_007202938.1:0-751 GCF_000164805.1 Carlito syrichta | reverse complement strand
AATATAAAACCAGTAGGAAAAAGTTGAGGCACACTTAGGAATACACCAGGGACTCAGGCATAAAAATTAGGAAGAAATCCCCAACACCCAGCTTCTTCCTGTGGAGAGGAAAGTTTGGAACACACATATAGCACTCTAAGTATAAAATTTCTCATGGTTTCGCTCTTAATTCACCCCAGTCCCAGAGCAGAGGAAATTAGGCAAATGTGAGTTTCTCTAGACCACAGAGAAAAAAATGTGGCTTTTTTAAAGGAGGTGTTTCCTCCCCTGGGAGCAGTGAAGAGAAGGGGCTTGAAAACAAAACTCCCTGGTTCTTTCCAGCAAGAGTTTTTTCAATCTGTGGCTACTTGGTATCATGACTTCTAACTAACTTACATCAAGATGTTATCAAGGCATAGAACAGTAACCTTCCCACAGCCTGAGTTGGAGTTCAGAATTTGATGAGCCTTTCCTCTGACTCACCTCAGTGATAAATCCAGGTCTACTCATTTCATCTGGAAGCAGTTTGTCCATGCACCAAGTGCCACAACTTCTACAGCTTCCACCTAATAGACTCTCTGCTTTGCCTTTCTGAGTCTACTTGAGACTACAGAAACAAAGAGTTAGATTTACAGTGGAACCACTTCCAGAATAGAACTATTTTTAAAGGCTCAGTGTGTAAGTACAGGCATTTGTCACATATCTTTGCCCCAGCTTAGTACCGATAAAATAGGAGATAGATGCTTATGTTCATCTTCACCGTGAAGACAGG
>NW_007202937.1:0-741 GCF_000164805.1 Carlito syrichta | reverse complement strand
CATTTGTTTCCCCCATTACTCCTCTATCTCTCCACTCCACTCTTCAACCCACTATCTGCTCCATTCTCTCCCCTCTGCTAACCACATTTTATTTCAGGGAGTAAACCTACAGCCCCACTGCATGGAAAGATTCCAAGGCAGTGGGACGTGGGTTCCACATTATCCACACACCTGCCAGTGAATACCAGGACCTGCAGATAGATTTTGAATCACAGCTCCCCCCTTAATTAAATCTCAAAACTGCAAAAAGGACAACCTCCAACCTACAGTGCAACTCCAGAATTGAACAAAGTAAGAGGGCATACATAAAGAATAGGAGATTGAACAAACAGAAGTAAAACCAATGCCTTTACCCCTGAATAACAGAATTGAAGAAGACAGTGACATGGAGGGAAGGAAAAAGTAGGGAGGGGGAAAAACTGCACAAATGAAGAAAAACCAAAAGAAGAATATAGGTCTCACACAGACCCCTGGGAAATCAAACACTGAGAAAACAGATTCTGGAACACAAACAATGAAGAGCCCCCAGAATGACTGGTTACATGCAACAAATCCAGACATCAAGACATTAATAGAGAGAATTTAAAAAATTGAGATGAGACAAGAGGAAAATAGGAAGGAGCTGATGTCAGAAATGACAGCAGTAAAGAATACTGTGATGGAAAAGACTAATAAGCATGGAAAGCAGAATCAGCCACGCAGAAGAAAGAATCTCAGAGCTCAAAGACCAAAACACAGAAC
>NW_007202936.1:0-1296 GCF_000164805.1 Carlito syrichta | reverse complement strand
GCACCCACTACAGTGGTATCCCCTTTTATCTCCATCTGAGGGAATTAACCCTGTCGCCCAAAGAAACAGTCATAGCCTCCCGTGAAGCAGTTATCATGCAAAGCACTGGTAATTTTCCACGGGATCCACCACCACTATAACCCTGTTTCCAGATGCACAAAGAGACTTAAGTTCCAGCAGGCTCCTAAAGGAGATATTCAAAGTGTGACCCAGAGGGATCATACTACACTACAAAAAAACTCCATGAGTTTCTAAATTATATAGGCAGAAAGTGGAGGAACATGTCTGGGAATTGATATTAAGGTTGTGGGATAATGATGGAAGGAACTTAAACTTGGGTAAGTCTGAATTTATTGATATGGGTCCACAAAGCAGAGATTCTACATTAATGTTACAGCTCAAGGAGTTAGGAGGGGCACTGACATTTTAGTTGGTTGACTGAAACATGGTTCAAAAGATGGTCCACAGTGAGTAAATTGGAAATATCAATTATTCTTAGTTTAATGTAGAAAAAAATAATTCAAATGATTAGGAAGACTAGAATGCTAGGGTGAATCTGTCATTTAAGACTTATTCACCTTCACTGAGAGAATCCAGAAGATAAACACTTCACCAATATTTTGAGAAATAAATTTTTGAGGAGAGCTCTAACATCTTTGAAAAGCTTTGTGATTGCTCTTCTCTGTAGTGGTAACCTCAGTCAGTCATATGGAAAACCTAAATGCAGTGGCAGTGATTGGAGCATAAGGTGGCAGGGGCCAAAGGCTGTCACTCAATTAATTGCCAAAGTCATTGTGTGTGTAGTTACCTTAATGGACAGCAGAGTCAGACCAGCAGTCACAGTAGTCTGACTCCTGCAGACCTATGGCATAAATCATTGTGTTCCTTCAGTGAAATAGGCAGCCTACTCAACCTTTGTTTGATCTGTACATGCAGAAAAGTTCTAGTAAAGTGAACAAAAGACTAACTTGGGTCATGAGAACAAAGTCATGGAGCCTCAATAAATTCTCAGATGTGAGCCAGTTTACAGACCCAGAATCTCTTCAATAAAGAGGAGGCCAGGTCCCCTAGAGGAAGGATTCTAGGACTCTAATGAAAATGTGTCCTATTAACCTTTCTCCTAGCCTTCCCCATAGGAATCCATGACCTTTTACCGGGGTGACTATGCATTGAGGAAAAGAATGATCAGACCTTTGATGGACTACCAGACACTGGCTTTGAACCGACATCACCCCCAGGAAACTCAAAAGGTCACTCTGGCCCCTATCAGAATGCGGGCTTATGGAGTTCAAGTGA
>NW_007202935.1:0-783 GCF_000164805.1 Carlito syrichta | reverse complement strand
CACCAATATTTTGAGAAATAAATTTTTGAGGAGAGCTCTAACATCTTTGAAAAGCTTTGTGATTGCTCTTCTCTGTAGTGGTAACCTCAGTCAGTCATATGGAAAACCTAAATGCAGTGGCAGTGATTGGAGCATAAGGTGGCAGGGGCCAAAGGCTGTCACTCAATTAATTGCCAAAGTCATTGTGTGTGTAGTTACCTTAATGGACAGCAGAGTCAGACCAGCAGTCACAGTAGTCTGACTCCTGCAGACCTATGGCATAAATCATTGTGTTCCTTCAGTGAAATAGGCAGCCTACTCAACCTTTGTTTGATCTGTACATGCAGAAAAGTTCTAGTAAAGTGAACAAAAGACTAACTTGGGTCATGAGAACAAAGTCATGGAGCCTCAATAAATTCTCAGATGTGAGCCAGTTTACAGACCCAGAATCTCTTCAATAAAGAGGAGGCCAGGTCCCCTAGAGGAAGGATTCTAGGACTCTAATGAAAATGTGTCCTATTAACCTTTCTCCTAGCCTTCCCCATAGGAATCCATGACCTTTTACCGGGGTGACTATGCATTGAGGAAAAGAATGATCAGACCTTTGATGGACTACCAGACACTGGCTTTGAACCGACATCACCCCCAGGAAACTCAAAAGGTCACTCTGGCCCCTATCAGAATGCGGGCTTATGGAGTTCAAGTGATATGTGGAGTTTTGCTCAGTCCATATCACAGTGAATTCAGTGAGACCCTGAGCCCATCCTGTAGTCACCTTCCTAGTTGGAACAGACACAGTCAGCA
>NW_007202934.1:0-559 GCF_000164805.1 Carlito syrichta | reverse complement strand
GTGTGGAACCCGATCGCTCTCAGGCTCCCCAGAGGGAAGGAAGAGGAGGAGGAGGAGGAGAAGCAGCCGGCAGAACCTGGGAAGCAGGGGTGCTGTTCTCAAAGGGAATGTTAAAAGACATTCAACTTTACACAGCAGTGAATCTTCCTTTGCTAAGCTACAGTCTGGTCACGTCTCTCTGAGCGATTGTAGCCATGTTTCCTAATTTTGACCTCCTCTCCTACATCGGGGAGGTGAATCTCCTCTCTCTTCTCTCTAATTTACTTTCTAAAAAACTATATCATGCTATCTAACTTCTGTACAATTCTTTGCATCTTTCAAGAGTCACTGGATTGCGCACCACAACACCGGCGGGTCTGATCTAACATTTTAAAGTCCCCTACCAGGATTCTCAACCTAACATTTTTAGTGGTCCCACTGAGATTCTGGCATCTAACATACATATTGTATCCACTTGTGAGGAAAGTGACTCCATTTTTCAGAAATCAAAGTGGAAATTTAGAAAATAATGCAAACTCTTCAAACCCAGAAACGCTTTATGTTTTCAAAGAGTTCCGCG
>NW_007202933.1:0-738 GCF_000164805.1 Carlito syrichta | reverse complement strand
TCTTGCAGGGGTTCTCTGAATCTCTTGTGTTTGAATTTTTTCATCATTAATGAGATGAGGGAAGTTTTCTTGAATGATTTCATGAAATGTTTGTTCCAGTGTGGCTTCTGTTTCTCTCTCTGCCTCAGGAAGCCCAATTACTCTTAGGTTTGGTCTCCTGAAGTGGTCATTCATCTCTTGCAGGTTTTTTTCTGTCTTTTTGAGCTTCTTTTCTATGCTTTTAGACAGTTTGGGTTAGTTCTGTGTTTTGGTCTTCGAGCTCTGAGATTCTTTCTTCTGCTTGGCTGATTCTGCTTTCCATGCTTATTAGTCTGTTATTCATTTCCATCACGGTATTCTTTACTGCTGTCATTTCTGACATCAGCTCCTTCCTATTTTCCTCTTGTCTCTCCTCAATTTTTTAAATTCTCTCCATTAATGTCTTGATGTCTGGGTTTGTTGCATGTAACCAGTCATTCTGGGGGCTCTTCATTGTTTGTGTTCCAGAATCTGTTTTCTCAGTGTCTGATTTCCCAGGGGTCTGTGTGAGGCCTATATTCTTCTTTTGGTTTTTCTTCATTTGTGCAGTTTTTCCCCCTCCCTACTTTTTCCTTCCCTCCACGTCACCGTCTTCTTTAATTCTGTTATTCAGGGGTAAAGGGATTGGTTTTACTTCTGTTTGTTCAATCTCCTATTCTTTATGTATGTCCTCTTACTTTGTTCAATTCTGGAGGTGCACTGTAGGTTGGAGGTGGTCCG
>NW_007202932.1:0-840 GCF_000164805.1 Carlito syrichta | reverse complement strand
AAGAAGCCACTCCATGTCTCCAAGAGCACCTGTGGCATAGTAGAGTCTGGTTGCTTGCCAATCCTGCTGATGAGTCACAAAGGAGGAGGCTTAGGAGGAGGTCACCAGAGCTCCCAGAGACCCAGGGCCCCTGTTGCCAGTACCAGGAGGGAACAAACTCTGACCTACAGGAAAGGACCTGCTCTGTCCCTTCCACACTGCATTAGTGAAGCAGTGCCATATGGTTATTCCCCAGTTCACCAGTCTTCCTGGCATTATTGTCTCTCCCAAAAGTGGACCAGAGGAGGAAGGTCAGGTATAAAAACAACAAAAACTCCCACCCCAACAGAAGCAACTTTATCTAATAAAAGATAACAAAACAAAAAATAAAAAGAGAAGTCTGTCTTCACAGAAAACAAACAAAAACAAAGTGAAAAAAATGGCAATCCCCAAAGACTTAATGAGTTAACACCTAAAAAAAGGGATTTCCAGATTCCAAGCAATAGAACCCATCAAAAATGACCTGTTCCTGATGACAGACACAAGACTGGATGTCAAAGACATTCACCAAATTCCATGAGAATGTGGACGCACAAATCTTCCAGGCCATGAAAACAGTGCACAGAATAAAGGATGCTTTTAGGATCAATTGGAGTGCTCTATATATGTCTTCTTCAAATGTAACATGTATTATCGACTCATTTTTTACTTTGCCTCATTTGGTAAAGTAAATGCGACAGAAGAAATTTAAATCATTCAATTTTGTTTTCAGTCTCTTTAGTACCAAAGTTACAAAACGTTCACAGACACACACTGGTGTACCTTCTATCACTGTATAAATATATATGTATATTCATTTTG
>NW_007202931.1:0-853 GCF_000164805.1 Carlito syrichta | reverse complement strand
CCTCCTCCTCCTCCTCCTCCTCCTTTTCCTTCTTCCTCCTTACCCTCTTCCTCTCCCTTCTCTTCCTTCTCCCCTCTATTCTTCTCCCTTCATCCTTGTCTTTTCATTACCATCACCTTTCTCCTCCTCTCCTTCCCCTTCCTTCCTTCCTTCCTTCCTTCCTTCCTTCCTTCCTTCCTTCCTTCCTTCTTTTTGTTCGTCCTTCTTTTCTCCCTTTTTTCCTTTTTCTTTTTGAAGTGGTTTCCGTCTTGTGGTGGAGGTCTCTTGTTTGGTTGGCTGGGCACAGAGGGAAGGCGCACGAGACGTGGGTTTTCCTGCTTTTGGTCTCCACCGGTTGTTGACTCCCTCGGTGAGGCTTTCCCTCTCTTTTTAGGCTCGACTTGGAGGTAGGCGACGGGACGGAGATGCGGATGGAGGGGAAGACGGGTGCTGCGGAGAGACTCCCTCTTTCGGCCGGCTCTGATCTTCCTTCCTTTCTTCTTGTTTTTCTGTTTCGTGTAGGTGTGGGGGGGGGTCTCGCTGTGTTCCTGAGCCTCGTCTCCGACTTCTGGCCTCGAGGGATCCTCTCGCCTGGGCCTCGTGGAAGAGTTTCCGGTTCGAGACGGTCTCTTCCGGTGACGGTGCTGTTGATGTCGAGATGATGATCCTCGTGCGCCTGGTTCCTCTGGAGACTTCTGACTGATTTTTGGCGTGCCTCGTTTTCGAGCTGAGGACGATCTCCGCGCTGTCTCCTGTGTCGCCGTTCCGTCCGAGGCGCGTCTGGACTCGTCGAGGCCTGATGACTTTCGCGAGGCGGGAGGAGGAGTGGGCTGCCGTTCGCTTTCCCCTTCGGCTCTGATGTCCGGTTGTTTCC
>NW_007202930.1:0-899 GCF_000164805.1 Carlito syrichta | reverse complement strand
TTCCTTCTTTTTGTTCGTCCTTCTTTTCTCCCTTTTTTCCTTTTTCTTTTTGAAGTGGTTTCCGTCTTGTGGTGGAGGTCTCTTGTTTGGTTGGCTGGGCACAGAGGGAAGGCGCACGAGACGTGGGTTTTCCTGCTTTTGGTCTCCACCCGGTTGTTGACTCCCTCGGTGAGGCTTTCCCTCTCTTTTTAGGCTCGACTTGGAGGTAGGCGACGGGACGGAGATGCGGATGGAGGGGAAGACGGGTGCTGCGGAGAGACTCCCTCTTTCGGCCGGCTCTGATCTTCCTTCCTTTCTTCTTGTTTTTCTGTTTCGTGTAGGTGTGGGGGGGGGTCTCGCTGTGTTCCTGAGCCTCGTCTCCGACTTCTGGCCTCGAGGGATCCTCTCGCCTGGGCCTCGTGGAAGAGTTTCCGGTTCGAGACGGTCTCTTCCGGTGACGGTGCTGTTGATGTCGAGATGATGATCCTCGTGCGCCTGGTTCCTCTGGAGACTTCTGACTGATTTTTGGCGTGCCTCGTTTTCGAGCTGAGGACGATCTCTGCGCTGTCTCCTGTGTCGCCGTTCCGTCCGAGGCGCGTCTGGACTCGTCGAGGCCTGGATGACTTTCGCGAGGCGGGAGGAGGAGTGGGCTGCCGTTCGCTTTCCCCTTCGGCTCTGATGTCCGGTTGTTTCCGTGTGCGCCTTTTGAGACGTGGAAGACTGAAAAGATCGACGTGAAAAAGAAAGCACGGGGTGATGATTTTGCCGCCGGTGCCCTGTCTGTCCCTTGGATGCGACGGTGAGCGAGGGAGGCTCGGGACGTGGATGGGGATCTCTTCTCGGATGAACGCTGGCGGGACTGTCGGCGTCACCCGTGGTCGACGTGGGCCCCTGCCTTTGCCTTCCTTCTTCTGACTGAA
>NW_007202929.1:0-775 GCF_000164805.1 Carlito syrichta | reverse complement strand
GACCTCCCTCTTTCGGCCGGCTCTGATCTTCCTTCCTTTCTTCTTGTTTTTCTGTTTCGTGTAGGTGTGGGGGGGGGTCTCGCTGTGTTCCTGAGCCTCGTCTCCGACTTCTGGCCTCGAGGGATCCTCTCGCCTGGGCCTCGTGGAAGAGTTTCCGGTTCGAGACGGTCTCTTCCGGTGACGGTGCTGTTGATGTCGAGATGATGATCCTCGTGCGCCTGGTTCCTCTGGAGACTTCTGACTGATTTTTGGCGTGCCTCGTTTTCGAGCTGAGGACGATCTCTGCGCTGTCTCCTGTGTCGCCGTTCCGTCCGAGGCGCGTCTGGACTCGTCGAGGCCTGGATGACTTTCGCGAGGCGGGAGGAGGAGTGGGCTGCCGTTCGCTTTCCCCTTCGGCTCTGATGTCCGGTTGTTTCCGTGTGCGCCTTTTGAGACGTGGAAGACTGAAAAGATCGACGTGAAAAAGAAAGCACGGGGTGATGATTTTGCCGCCGGTGCCCTGTCTGTCCCTTGGATGCGACGGTGAGCGAGGGAGGCTCGGGACGTGGATGGGGATCTCTTCTCGGATGAACGCTGGCGGTACTGTCGGCGTCACCCGTGGTCGACGTGGGCCCCTGCCTTTGCCTTCCTTCTTCTGACTGAGGACACGCACGGGAAGAGGAGTCGCCGTAGCTCGGTGTGGTGGCTCGTGCTTGCGTTCCTGACGCTTTTTTTTCATGTCTTTCGGGCGGAGTCTCGCTGTGTCGCCCGCCCGAGAACTCTGGGAGGTCGAGGG
>NW_007202928.1:0-1141 GCF_000164805.1 Carlito syrichta | reverse complement strand
ATGTTAGACAGGCAGAACAACAACGTGTCATATCAAGTCACTCTACCATTCATAGAAATAACATATAAAAATAACGCTTTTACTTTGATACAGTAATCACAGGGGAATCTTTGGTCCAAATTCACAGCTATATTTATAGTGCTCTCCTGAATAGAGCATAGTTTTTATAGTGTTCCTTGGCACAAGAGGATTTTCAACCATAACCTTTTTTTAATCATAAAGAAGAAAATGGGCAGTAAGTTTTCATTGTTTTTTTTTTGAGTTGGAGTCTCACTCTGTTGCCCACCTTGTCTTCCTCTCCGCTCACTTCTTGACTCTGTTTTTCCCAGACATTGGCAGCTGTGGCCCATGCATCCCTCCTCATTCATTCAGTAGGTCATTCTGAAGTCTGATGAATGTAGAGCACCATCCTTGACTGGTGGGGGACAGGAAGGGAGGAGGCCTCAGAAAATCTTTTGTGGGTAAAGATAACATTATGGCAGAAAGTGCACCTTGATATTTGGGGAAGAAAAATAGTTTTTCCAGAAAGATGTTCCCATAAAGTATAGGTTGCAAACTGAGCTTTCATTTTAGTAGCATGGTTTAGCTCCTGTGAGACTCTCAGGTCTCACCTTTATCCTTTCTCACCCAGCCTTCTGTCTCCCTAGAAGCCCTTTGCTTCTTTCTTAGCATTCAGGTCTGGTCTGCAGTGGAGAGCCCCAGTGGTTGCTTTTTACACTCTTTTCTGGATCTTGAGTAGGTTAGTTCTTGGAGACTAGCTTTTCCTTTGAATGATCGGGACACTTTTCAGCATTTTTTTAAAAAAACAAATTCTGTTTACTTGACTCTGTTTTGTTTCCATCACTCATCTTTGAGTAGGGTGACATCACCTCATCCAGATAACCAGAGTGTGGGATGCACTTTGATGTGCTCTTTGAATCAACTCCTCTGATTTCCAGTGGAAGGGTCGGTTGGCTTTGAGCCTCCCTCCCTGATACTCAGGTAAGGTCTTCTGTGCTACCAGCCCTCTGCTTGCTTCTCTGCCACCAAACTATGAACAAGGGGTCACAACGTCAGGTCCCAGCAGACATGGGCAGGTGAAACACAACCAGTGAAATAGCATGCAACCTCTGATGGCTATGGAAGGCATTTAAGCGCAGTG
>NW_007202927.1:0-394 GCF_000164805.1 Carlito syrichta | reverse complement strand
TTTCTTATAGTATTATGATAGATGTTCAAAGTCCACTATATGAGTGAGAACATGTGATACTCAGATCTTTGTTTCTGTGAGAGACCACTCAGTATTATCGACTCTAACTCCATCCAGGTTGCTAAGAAATTCATGATTCTGTTCTTTTTTATGGCTGCGAGTATTCCATCATGTTTATGTACCACATTTTTTTAATCCAGTCTTCTTTAGATGGACAGCATGGTTGCTTCCAGGTTCTTGCTATTGTGAGCAAGGCTGCGATAAACATTTGCGTGCAGGTTTCTTTTTGATAGAGTGATTTGAGTTCTTCAGGGTATAATCCCAGTAGGAGGATTGCAGGATCATATGGTAGGTCAATATTTAGAGCTTTTAGGAATCGCCACACTGCTTTCCA
>NW_007202926.1:0-845 GCF_000164805.1 Carlito syrichta | reverse complement strand
ATGTGGGTGTATGAGAGTGCTTCCTGAGAAGGAATGCCGTCCTGTCCAAGGATTGGTTACTGCTTGTGCCTTGAGCTTCTAAGATGCACTCTGGCCACGTGTAACCCTAAACTGGAATAATGGAGTAAGGAATGATGCTACTTGCTTTTACTACTTCTTCTTAAGTGAATAGAGTGCTCACAGTCATTTCAATGTTTAACATTAGAGATGTTTTGATATTTATTTAGAAGTTTGGTGATATTTCTCTGCCCAGAAATATGCTCTAGGAATTTAACTCTTGTTTATATCAATTAGCCTGCGGTAAAGTTGTTTTTATTATAAATCATTTCACTTAAAGTAGCAGTGTCCAAGGACCTATTGACAATGTTAAGTAAAGACTGGTTGTACTGCGAAATAAAACAGGTATTCTAACACAAACTAGTATAAATATTTATGGAACCATTAGTCACAATACCCAAAAGTTGGAAACAACCTGAGTGTCCATCAAGAGATGAATAGATAAACAAAATGTGATGTATCAGAAACACATATTATTTATCCCTAAATAAGGAAGAATATAGTAAAATGATGCAGCCACTGTGTAAAACAATATGGCCACTAATCTATGTAGATTGAACATGGAGTTCACATATGACCCAGTAATTCCACTTCTGGTATCAATCTCAAAGGAACTGAAAGCAGGTACTCATACAGACATTTGTACTCCTGTGTTTGTTACAATCGCCAAAAGGTGAAAGCAGCCAAGGTGTCCATCAACAGGTGAATAAACAAACATAGTGTTGTCCACCCATCCAATGCATGTGCATACCCTGAAACTAAAATAAAAATGAAAAAAAAGAAAACAG
>NW_007202925.1:0-700 GCF_000164805.1 Carlito syrichta | reverse complement strand
CTTTTTGTCACTACAGAGAACATACTACCCTTTCAAAGTGTACACAAGCAGTTGATCATATACTAGGGCAAAAAGAAAACTCACAGTAAATTCCCCAAAGAAAAAATTGAAAAAGCACCATGTTTCCTGACCACATCCCAAATTAATAACCAACATTCTAACTACTTGGAAATAAAAAAGCACCCTGCTTAGTAACTGTGAAACCAAAAATGAAAAATGTAAAAGCAATCACAAAATGTTTAGAACATGAGATCACTGACATGCTTCAGCCAAGATTTTACTCAGAGATAAATTCGTAGACTTTAAATCTTTCAAAGAAGAAAGCTGAAACTAGAAGAATCCTGCAGAAATAGAGGAGGAAAAAGCTCAAGAGCAATGGAAAATAAAAGTAGAAGGTTCCAAATGAGAAAAATAAAACTATGATGAAAAAGAATTTTTTTCATGAAAATAAAATAGTTCTTCGTTTTCTTTTATAATGTCTGTGTCTGGGATGGTGAGGCTATGGTTTTATGTAATTATGATATCTGCAATTAAAGACCACATCATGGCTGTGCTTACATTGGCTAAGACTGTCAAGGTCCTTTCTTTGAGGGGGAGGAAATTTTGCAAAACCTAATGGTTGGCCCCATAGTCTTGATAAGCAAAGCTCTTTGTTATTAGGATATTTTATTCCACCATTTTAATAACAGTCTTTAGTTTG
>NW_007202924.1:0-1178 GCF_000164805.1 Carlito syrichta | reverse complement strand
AAGGGGCTTTATCACTTTATCATTTACATCCCGTTGTAAATGCAGAAGTTTAGTCTATTAATTTGGGGCTGACAATGCTTAACCCAAGAGTTCTAAATACAAACACTGCTTAAAACCCGACATATGCCTAATTCTACGGGGTCTGAGGTAGGATTGAAAGTACTAAGATTTCATAAAATACATGAGGTAGGAATACACAAAATATATAGTTAACATGAGGTGGGGATATATGAAATATAGTGAACTAACTTTTACAGCAAATCAGTTTCTTGGTTTCTTGGATCTCTCAATAGCATGCTCTTAACCTAAATCTATTGTTGTCCTCTCAAATACCACACATGTTGCTTTTCATAAACTCTTTTTTTGCTTTACCAGCATAATGTTAGCAGAAAGCGTGTGGGTGAAGCTAGCCCCTGCACTTGAATCAACCAAAAGAGATATACCTAGCAAACTGCCAAAAGTTAGAAATTCAGTAGAAAACTTAATCTGATGAATCCATCATGAAAATGAACAGGTAAGGAGTGTCTTATGTATGTGTTGGCATCTGTCATTAGTAATGACAAAATGCTTTGAAAAATCCACATGAAAATATAGTTAATTTATGAATGGAATACTCTTTTACTTTGACTAAAAATTATGGTAATTAGTTTTAAGTAGCATGGTGTGATAAAATCAATTATGAATATAAAACAATTCAAAATAAAATATTCATATGAGGAAAATAGAGTGATTAGACATCCATCCCCAACTGCATTTCATGCATAACACTTTTTAATCATAAAAAGGTTGTAGGTTTAATCAACTCTTCAGTCATATCAAAAAATAATTCTACTAGCTGATTTGTGATGATATTGAGGGTAAGGCTGCCTCACGGTATATATGCCCCCAATCATTTTGTGAAAGGTTATCCTAAAGAAATAAATCAACTTAAGAAAGGGAAAGCCTTGATCTGGCAGTTAAAGAACTACAAACAAGCCAGGCTGGGTGACTCAGCCTGTAATCCCACGCCTTTGGGAGGCTGAGGTGAGTGGATTGTCTGAACCCGCAAGTTCGAGACTCTCTTGGTCAACCTAGCGATACCTCATCTCTACAATAAACCAAAAATTAGCCGGGCATGGTAATACACACCTGTAGTTCCAGTTACTTTGGAAGGCTGAGGCGAAAGGATCGCCGGAGCG
>NW_007202923.1:0-788 GCF_000164805.1 Carlito syrichta | reverse complement strand
AATATATGTAGGGGAAAGTCTGTTTAATAATGGGACTGGGAAATGGAACATCCACATGTAGAGTAAAACTAGTTTCCTATCTTCACTGTATACAAAAATCATCTCAAAGTGGATTAAAGACTTAAATGTAAAACTATGAAACTATTAAAAAAAAAACATTGGGAAAAAACTCCAGGACATTGGTCTAGGCAATGATTTGGGGGGATAAGACCTTAATATTACAGGCAACAAGAGCAAAAATATATAAATGGGATTACAATCAAGCTAAAAATTTACTGCGCAGCAAAGGAAACAATCAACAAAGTGAAGAAATAACCTACACAACAATAGAAAATATTAGCAAACTATCCATTTAACAAGTGATTCACACCAGAATATATAAGAATCTCCAACAATTCAAAAGAAAAAAAACACAAAAAATTCAAACAAAAAAATGAGAAAATGATCTAAATAGACATTTTGCTAAGGAAGATAATGGGAGTATGAAAAATTGTTCAACATAACTAATTATCAGGAAAATGCAAATCCAAACCTCTATGAGATATCCTCTCATCCAGTAGAATGGCTATTGTTAAAAATACAAAAATAAATAAATAAATAAATAGCAAATGCTGGCAAGGATACAGAGAAAGGGAAACTCTTATATACTGTTGGTAGGAATTTAAACTAGTGGTGTCACCAAGGAAAACAGTATGGAAGTTCCTAAAAAAACTAAAAACAAATCTGCCATATGTTCTGCTGGGTTTTTCCAAAAGAAAGAAAATCAATACATCAAAGAGATCTCTGCA
>NW_007202922.1:0-972 GCF_000164805.1 Carlito syrichta | reverse complement strand
CATCTCAAAGTGGATTAAAGACTTAAATGTAAAACTATGAAACTATTAAAAAAAAAAACATTGGGAAAAAACTCCAGGACATTGGTCTAGGCAATGATTTGGGGGGATAAGACCTTAATATTACAGGCAACAAGAGCAAAAATATATAAATGGGATTACAATCAAGCTAAAAATTTACTGCGCAGCAAAGGAAACAATCAACAAAGTGAAGAAATAACCTACACAACAATAGAAAATATTAGCAAACTATCCATTTAACAAGTGATTCACACCAGAATATATAAGAATCTCCAACAATTCAAAAGAAAAAAAACACAAAAAATTCAAACAAAAAAATGAGAAAATGATCTAAATAGACATTTTGCTAAGGAAGATAATGGGAGTATGAAAAATTGTTCAACATAACTAATTATCAGGAAAATGCAAATCCAAACCTCTATGAGATATCCTCTCATCCAGTAGAATGGCTATTGTTAAAAATACAAAAATAAATAAATAAATAAATAGCAAATGCTGGCAAGGATACAGAGAAAGGGAAACTCTTATATACTGTTGGTAGGAATTTAAACTAGTGGTGTCACCAAGGAAAACAGTATGGAAGTTCCTAAAAAAACTAAAAACAAATCTGCCATATGTTCTGCTGGGTATATATCCAAAAGAAAGAAAATCAATACATCAAAGAGATCTCTGCACTTTTGTGTTTATTGTAGTCAAGATATAAAAACAATCTAAGTGACCATCAGTGGATGAATGGATAAATAAAAAGTAGTATATATAACACAGTGGAATATTATTCAGTCATAAAAAAGAATTAAATCCGGTTATTTGCAGCAACAGGAATGAAACTGGACCATCATTAAGTGAAATAAGCCAGGCACAGAAAGACAAATATTGTATGCTCTCATTACAGAGAGTAGAATGACAGTTACCAGAGGCAGAGAACAAAATGGAGTGGAGTTAAGAAAGAGTAGG
>NW_007202921.1:0-873 GCF_000164805.1 Carlito syrichta | reverse complement strand
CAGAAGCATGTAAATGATGCCTTCGGCACCGGACCAGAACCCAGTGTCAGTGCAGGTTTCTGTTGGAATAGAACCGAGTAGGAATGACTGGCGTTGCTGACGCCCTTTTGTGGTGTTGCTTTCAGGACCAAGTAGGAATGACAAGCGGATTGATGCCCCTTTGTGGTGTTGTTTCAAGGACCGAAATGGAATGTAAACAAGATGGTGGCATTCCTTTGGGAGTCTAAGAAGTAATTCTGAAGCAGGGAGCCCAGGCAAACCTTCCCTAGAGTTACAGCTATCGTATTACATTCTGGGACAGGGCAGGTATTTATTAAGTAGGCAGGGTGAACAGCAGATACGGTTTGGTGGAAAATGTCATGCATCGTGACTCGTCAAGGGTAGAACTGAAGACACACCAGAGTAACTTTCCTTTCTTATTCAACCAAGGGACCCGAGTTTTCACCCCCAGTGTTTCAAGGCTTTCATATTCATCAGCTGAGGTGACTGGAGAGGTCTTCCAAAGGGCCTTTTCCTGCTTTCTGGTTACTCATGAGTGACTCTGCACAGCGTGAGGCACGTTAGCTGCTCTGGTCATTCTGGGGTCGGGGGAAGTGCATAGCGTGGAAAGGGCAGGACGGGATTCTTTGAAGACAGCACTCAGCTCTCTCTTGCTAGAGATACAGGTTACAGGCATCTGTCCAAATCCTGTGTTTCCAGAGCAGAAAATCAAATGCCACATCTTGTGACTTACAAGTGGGATTGTTTTTTGTGAGTTGGAGTCTCACTCTGTCACTCAGGCAGGAGTTCTGTGACGGTCTCACAGACACCACGGCCTCGACCTCTGAGCTCAGGTGATCCTTCCACCTCAGCCTTCCGGGTAGCTGGAACCGT
>NW_007202920.1:0-371 GCF_000164805.1 Carlito syrichta | reverse complement strand
CTGGGCAACTTGGCGAGACCTCATCTCTACAATAAATCAAAATTAGCTGGGCATGGTAGCATGTGCCTGTAATTCTGGCTACTCGGAAGGCTGAGGCGAAAGGATCACCGGAGCCCAGTGGGTCAAGGCTGCAGTGGCCAGGAGCTTGCCACTGCCCTCCAGCCTGGGCGACAGAGTGAGACACTGACTCAAAAAAAAAGTCCATCTCACCAATGGCAATCTACAGATTCAATGCGATACCCATTAAGTTACCAACATCACTCTTCTCAGACCTGGAAATGACAATTCAGAAATTCATATGGAAACATAAGCAACCACGAATAGCCAAAACAATCCTTAACAAAAGACACAAAGCAGGAGGTATCACACTT
>NW_007202919.1:0-844 GCF_000164805.1 Carlito syrichta | reverse complement strand
TAACTGACTTGTTGACACACAATACTCTATTAGACGTAATCTGCTGCCTAACTGAACTAACCAGTTTTCTTAGGTGCCCCCCCAAAAGCTCTCTGTATACAAAGTATAATATTGTCTTACAAATACTTTTTGAGTTGGTGTCTCACTCCATAGCCCAGGCTAGAGTATAGTAGCATGCTCATAGCCACCCAGCGTTGATGTGCCAGGTTCTGGCAATCCTTCTGCCTCAGTCTTCCAAGTAGCCAAAACTACAGGTGTGAACTACCACACCAGGCTCATTTTTTTATTTATTGTAGCGATGAGATCTTGCCAAGTTGTCCAGGCTGTTCTCACACCAGTGGGCTCAGACAATCCCCTCACCTCGGCCTCCCAAAGTGCTGGGATTACAGGCTTGAGCCACTGCACTTGGCATAGAGAAGTTTGAACTGAAAAAGTTAGAAGGCTCACATAAGTCAGCAATGTATTATTAGCAAATTTTATTATAAAAGTTACAGCAGACATAGGACCTTACTGATAAATTGACAAGACATTAAAGGACCTTGTGCAGTGGGTGCAGGTGGTTATCAAAGACAAGGAAAATGACCACTCCTTAAACTGTGAGGATACCAGTTCTTTCTGTTCACAAATGAGATAAGGATTTTATATTCCAACACACACCTTAATTACAACTGTCTTTTTAAGTTTATTAATTCTATAATTAGGAGTTATCAATGGCTGAAGGTTGTTAGTGAACCAAGCCTGGCATGTACTAAGATCTTTGCATTGACAAATTCATCTATAGTTTTCACCTTCTCATCTTATGTTTAACACGGAGAGAGTTTCAGCTTATGTCTGATGACAGAAG
>NW_007202918.1:0-1174 GCF_000164805.1 Carlito syrichta | reverse complement strand
GGGTATCAATGTGATGTTGGCTTTGTAAAATGATTTGGGGAGAGTTCCATCTTTTTCAATCGCCTAGAATACCTTCAGTAGGACTAGTATCAGCTCCTCCTTGAATGTCTTGTAGAATTCTTCTGGAAAACCATCTGGACCAGGGCTTTTTTTTGTAGGAAGTTTTCTTATTACATGATCGATTTCCTTGATTGTTATTGGTCTATTTAGGGTCTCAATTTCTTCTTGTTCCAACCTAGGTAGGTTGTGTGATGTCAGAAAGTCTTCCATTTCCTTCTGGTTTTCAAGTTTGTTTCCATACAAGTGTACGTAGTAGTCTCTAATGATCTTTTGTATTTCTTCAGGGTCAGATGTGACTTCATCTTTTGTGTTTCTGATTATGCTTATTTGGTTTTTTTCTCGTTTTTTCTTGGTCAGTCTAGCTAGGGGACCATCAATCTTGTTTACCCTTTCGAAGAACCAGCTTTTTGTTTCATTGATTTTTTGTATTATCTTTTTGTCTTCTATGTCCTGGATTTGGGCTTTTATTTTGGTGATCTGGATTCTTCTGCTGAAATTAGGGTTTTTGTGGTCTTGCTTTTCCAGCTTCTTTAGGTGGCTTGTTACGTTGTCAATTTCTGTTCCTTCCATTTTCCTCATGTGTGTTTGTAGGGATATAAATTCCCCTCTTATTACAGCTTTTAAGGCATCCCAGAGATTTTGGTAAGATGTTTCTTTATTTTCATTTGTTTCCAGGTATCTTTTGATCTCTATTTTGATGTCATCATTGACCCAGGAGTTATTTAGCATCATGCTGTTTAGTGTCCATGTCTTTGTGGGTTTTGGGGGGACTTTGTTGGTGTCAATGTTTATTTTTATTCCACTGTGGTCCGAAAAGGTGCATGGCAGAATTTCAGTCCTTTTAAATTTGCTTATACTTGATTTGTGTCCAATTATGTGGTCGATCTTAGAATATGTTCCATGTGGTGATGAGTAGAATGTGTATTCTGTGGTCTTTGGATGGAGTGTTCTATAGGTATCAATTAAGTCCATTTGGTCCAGAGTCTCATTGAGGTTCCGGATCTCCTTGCTGATTTTTTGTCCTGATGATCTGTCTAAGGTTGTGAGTGGTGTATTAAAGTCCCCAGTTATTATGGTGTTAGAGTCAATGTCTTTCTTTAGTTTTCCTAGAAGT
>NW_007202917.1:0-724 GCF_000164805.1 Carlito syrichta | reverse complement strand
AGAAAGACACATAACAAAGATTCCCTAAAGAGAACTGATAACTATACAGAGACAGGGCAATAAAATCGAGAATCAGTGTAAGTCAGAAGGTAAACAACAAACGTGATCTAAACCAACAGTTACAATAATAAAATCATAAGTCAAAATAAGCAAAAGAGAGAAGTGTGAGAGGGATAACAGATATACATATCAACTATCAGGTGAGAAAGAGACACAGGGCCGGGAAGAAGTGAAGAAAGACATGTAAGAAAGATTCCCTATGGAGTACTGATAGTTACACAGAGACAGGCCAATAAAATCAAGAAACAGTGTAAATCAGAAGGTAAACAACAAACGTGATCTAAACTAACAGTTACAATGATAAAATCATAAGTCAAAATAAGTGAAAGAGAGAAGTGCGAGAGGGAAAACAGATATACATACCAACTATCAGGTGAGAAAGAGACACAGGGCCGGGAAGAAGTGAAGAAAGACAGGTAAGAAAGATTCCCTAAAGAATACTGATAGCTACACAGAGACAGGCCAATAAAATCAAGAAACAGTATAAGTCAGAAGGTAAACACCAAACGTGATTTAAACCAACAGTTTCAATGATAAAATCATAAGTCAAAATAAGCGATCAGACTAGAGTCACTTCTGTGATCTCCGATTCTGGCCTCCCCTTTTTGTTTTTCATTGCAGCGTAGGGGTGGGGCTTTGTCTCCTGTTTCGTGCTATTGCCTTA
>NW_007202916.1:0-1420 GCF_000164805.1 Carlito syrichta | reverse complement strand
GGGGGAAGCAAGTCAGAGAGGAAGGCCACATTGGACCCAGACAGCTGAACGAAGGATGTAAGGAACAGGAATAAAAACGTTTTAAGGAATGAGAGCAAGCCCAGTGAGAATATCTAATGCAAAAGGTTGATAGGGTAAATCTTTCTGGAGAAATCCTGCTCTCATTCTAAACCCCACCCTAAGATTGTGTTCTGGGGCCAGATTTGAGCCAAGTGAGAACATCTAAAAACAATTGAAATAAAAGTCACAGTGTGGGGCACTCCTCATGGTTTCTGCCCTCTGTTGCAGTTCAAGGTCAGCATGGTCTGTGCTTGAAACAAGGAGGCATTCTACAAAGCCCTGAGACAAAACCCATGGCCAGGCTTCAGGAAAATAATAGCTGGTCACTGAGAGATTAAAACAAATGAGATCAGTTTCCTCATTTCTCCCAGTGCGTCTAGGCAATGAAAACAGGTCACAAAACAAAAAGTGGAATGAAACACTTTAAGAACTCTTAAGGGAAGTACCTTGATACCATAATTTCCTCTATGAATTAAGAGTAAAGTTAAATAAAGAATGGATATCATAAACACATTTGCTTATATTGTTACCCATCAATTATGGTCATATAATACAAACTTAGTGGTTGTTGAGAAGGGAAGTTCTGAGGAAAAGGAGTGTATTTTTTATTCTTGTAAAGAACTGAAAAGTCCATGCAAAAGGAACAAAAAGACTTTGATGCAACATGAAGAAAAGAAGCAGTTGAGTTTCATTTAATATTTTGTTTTGTAATGATGCAGAACTGGAATTACCTTCTATATACAAACTAAATTATTATGACTCAAGGAAAATCTATGACAATAAAGTGCAACTTAAATTCTCAAAATGACTGGACTGTCAATTTAAAAAAAACTCACTGAGGTTTGTAAATATTTTAATGTCTGTTTCATAATTTAACTCTCAAACTAAATTATCCTAGACTTGAGCCTGTACTACCAAATGAAGCCTACTCATTCTGTGCGCTGTTTTGGAATCTTAAAATCACGGCATACAAATGAAACCTTAGAAGTCATCCTAGTCCACAACTTGCCTGCTGGGAAAAGATCCCTGACAGACATTTTCACTTTTTTTCTTTGAGTTGGAGTCTCACTCTGTCACCCAGACTGGAGTGCAGTGGCCGCTCCCGGCCACCGCAGCCTCTACCTGCTGGACCCTGGTGATCCTTCTGCCTCAGCCTTCTGAGTAGCTGGGACTCCAGGTGCGCGCTACCACACTCGGCTCATTTTTTATTTATTGTAGAGATGAGGTCTTGCCAAGTTGCCCAGGCGGCTCTTGAACCTGCGGGCTCAGGCAATCCATTCACCTCAGCCTCCCAAAGGCGCAGGATCACAGGCTGAGCCACCGAGCCCGGCTGACATTTTCACTTTTAAAAGGCTCTAAT
>NW_007202915.1:0-1763 GCF_000164805.1 Carlito syrichta | reverse complement strand
CCTCCCAAAGGCACGGGATTACAGGCTGAGACACTGAGCCCAGCTAGTGTTTCTTTAACTACAGAGAAAATGCCATTTTCTTTTCTATTTTTTTTATTTTAAAGATGTGGGATACAATTCAGGTTTAGATATTCAAGTGTTCAGAATTTTTTTTTCTTTTTTGCATTTGCTTCAACTTCTTATTCAATGTTCTGAAAATGTGTCATGTAATGTTACAGCCACTCACCATGTGTGACTATTAAACTTAAGTGTAGGTATGATGAAATCCAATTTTAAATATAGTGTCTCAGTTTATCAGGGTATGTTTCCAGGGCCCCAGAAGCTGTGGTGGCTG
Organism: Carlito syrichta; assembly: GCF_000164805.1. Lineage (NCBI taxonomy): Eukaryota > Metazoa > Chordata > Mammalia > Primates > Tarsiidae > Carlito > Carlito syrichta. The sequence continues at coordinate 1,429 of NW_007202915.1, read as the reverse complement.
TGACTTGGGTCTGGGCCATGAGGATGTGTGCTGACCAGTGTCACCAAACTTGCTGTTGGCAGTGCCACTCTGGAATCATGACCAGGAGGTGGGTAGAAAGGACCACTGGACTGAGCAGACATTGGCATTGGTCCCTCCAGACATCAGCACCCCTCAGTGACTGGTTTGCCTACTGGTTTGTCAGTGACCAGAAACATCCCCTAGTGGTGTCCCAACCACTCCTGTAGGAGTATCTCGAATGCTTAGCTTCCTAAGGACAAGAACAGAGTGGCACATATGGCCTCAGGAAGCTGACACACGTGGGGACATGACCTCCCTCAAAGGTCTCACTGTCTTCGGAGATTCATCTCTTATGATGGTAAATTCAAGAAATGCTCAGATTTCTACTTCAAATGAAAGCCTAAATTGTGTTAACATGGCAGATACTAACAGAGTATACTTTTTTTTAAAGATTTCTGCTACTTAGTTCAATCAAAACAGTTTCAGTCCTCCCTTTTCTCTAGGCATTTAGGCATGGCAATAATAACTGAAGGGGAAAAGTTCCTGTGTGTTGTTAGGATACATTTAGCATGGGTTCTTTACTCTTTCTGAGTCTGCCAGTTCATGTTGTCTGTCTTGTCTAATTAGCCCCAACCATGGTAGGAGGGATCCAGCATGATGCCAATTTAGCAGATGAGAAGATAGACATTCTTTCCAGGCTAAGCTTCTCCTCTACAGGCACGCAGCAACCAAATGGCCAAGTTGAGGTTCACGTCCAGGTCATTTTGCTTTTTTGCTATTTTATTTTATTTCTTAGCTCGGATAAACAATCTTAAGGAGTAGGACCTCTCAAAAATATATCATCAGATTGGATTTCTATTGAGAGGACGCCTCATTGACACTACTGGAGTTTTGTGATGGCATCATCTTCCAATTAACCATAATAGCACTGTTGGTCAGGTGCATAGGGCTGGGCCTCTTCAAGCACTGCATGTCCTCGGCCCTTGATGAACCAGATGCTTATTTACCTCTTCTTTCTCCAGCACACCCTGTGCCTTTGCCTCAAATTCTCTCTGTTGACTTGAAGCCAATCCAGTGCAATGGAAATGGCAGCCAAACTTCCCCACATTATCCTCTGAGTAGCTGGAGGCCAAGTGCCCTTCAGAGATTGGTGACCATAGGCTCAGAGGCAATGTGGAAGACAAAGTAAGTGATGTGTCTATGATATAGCAAGAAACAGGGGGGTTGTGTGTTTTCAATTGTGGATCACAGACTTTTATCCTCTTCATATATGTGCCTTTAACAGGGTTATCCCACCCTACTCTCCTAAGGGTGGGTGTGCCCTTTCTCTGGGGCCTGTGGGGTGGACTGGACTGGACTCATCCCAGGAGGCAGCATCTTTATACATCCTGATACCACGTGGCATGTGGTCCAGCCTCCCCTTGTACCA
>NW_007202914.1:0-833 GCF_000164805.1 Carlito syrichta | reverse complement strand
GATAAACAATCTTAAGGAGTAGGACCTCTCAAAAATATATCATCAGATTGGATTTCTATTGAGAGGACGCCTCATTGACACTACTGGAGTTTTGTGATGGCATCATCTTTCCAATTAACCATAATAGCACTGTTGGTCAGGTGCATAGGGCTGGGCCTCTTCAAGCACTGCATGTCCTCGGCCCTTGATGAACCAGATGCTTATTTACCTCTTCTTTCTCCAACACACCCTGTGCCTTTGCCTCAAATTCTCTCTGTTGACTTGAAGCCAATCCAGTGCAATGGAAATGGCAGCCAAACTTCCCCACATTATCCTCTGAGTAGCTGGAGGCCAAGTGCCCTTCAGAGATTGGTGACCATAGGCTCAGAGGCAATGTGGAAGACAAAGTAAGTGATGTGTCTATGATATAGCAAGAAACAGGGGGGTTGTGTGTTTTCAATTGTGGATCACAGACTTTTATCCTCTTCATATATGTGCCTTTAACATGGTTATCCCGCCCTACTCTCCTAAGGGTGGGTGTGCCCTTTCTCTGGGGCCTGTGGGGTGGACTGGACTGGACTCATCCCAGGAGGCAGCATCTTCATACATCCTGATACCACGTGGCATGTGGTCCAGCCTCCCCTTGTACCAAAGTGGTGGTCTCCTGGGACCCATCTCTTGTAACATGGAGCACTGTGGAGAAGAAAAGTTATAGACACAACTCTCCCAAGCAATGCTGGTCTGTCTGGCAGGTGGGCCCCTCTTCTGCCAGCTGGAGAACTTCAGGATGCCTTCTTAGGGAGTGGCAAGGCCACTGTAGGGGATGGAGTTCCAGCAAGAGCCTCCTGCTCATT
>NW_007202913.1:0-960 GCF_000164805.1 Carlito syrichta | reverse complement strand
TATATGTGCCTTTAACAGGGTTATCCCACCCTACTCTCCTAAGGGTGGGTGTGCCCTTTCTCTGGGGCCTGTGGGGTGGACTGGACTGGACTCATCCCAGGAGGCAGCATCTTCATACATCCTGATACCACGTGGCATGTGGTCCAGCCTCCCCTTGTACCAAAGTGGTGGTCTCCTGGGACCCATCTCTTGTAACATGGAGCACTGTGGAGAAGAAAAGTTATAGACACAACTCTCCCAAGCAATGCTGGTCTGTCTGGCAGGTGGGCCCCTCTTCTGCCAGCTGGAGAACTTCAGGATGCCTTCTTAGGGAGTGGCAAGGCCACTGTAGGGGATGGAGTTCCAGCAAGAGCCTCCTGCTCATTTTATCTGTAGAGTGCTGACAGCCAGGGGTGTGTCTACCAGCTCTCTGCCAGCACATGGCTTTTGTGGGAAGGTTGACCCCTCCCTGGGACTGGTTTCTGGCATGGACTGTATTGACAATGTCTGTGCAGACCACCATGAACTGTGAGGTGAAGAGCTATGGTGTGGGACAACCAGGCCCCATTCCATCTCCCTTTACACTAGGTCACATCTGAGATAAAGCAGTCATGAGGGGCACCAGGAGACTCTGGCTTGTTGGGGATTTTTCAGATTTTGGTACTGAAAGTTCTGAGCCCTCAAACTCCTCCATCCCAGCAAGTCAGGGCCGCTAGTCACCCTTTGCATTCCAGTCAGTGTGAACTAAGTTCTTAGGGTGTTCCCAAAGAAGTGTCCTTTGCTCGTTTGGTTGGCTGCAACCTAATGCTCAGGAGATAACTAAGCCACTTATCTCCCATACATTAATGTCACTTAGACAGAACTCTAGCTTTGAGTCAGGGGTAGAGGACTCTGCCCAGCAGGAGGTTTTTCAGGCCCAGGTACAAGCATCTGCTATAGGAAGAAACCCCCATATGGGTTCATGTGAGGCAGGAAGGGCAG
>NW_007202912.1:0-1355 GCF_000164805.1 Carlito syrichta | reverse complement strand
GGATATGAAGCAGGTGTCCGGGTATAATATTTTCATCCTTCACCTATCCGCCTCTCCTTCAGGAAATCTCACGACCCTTGTGGGGTGGGACCCCCGCAGAAAACAAAAGTCAAACAACCGAATGATGCAAGTTGTAATAGAATTGTGCTAGACTTTGTGGTTTCCTACTACATACTTCTTTCTTACTCGTGGGCTGCTTTACAGAAGTCGAGATGAATGGACAACCCCCAGCACTGAAGGAGGTGTGTCCCAAGGACCAAGGAGGTGACCGGTGGCATATGGAGAGACTCCAGGCTCTGTGGAGCGAGAGAAGTTGCGTCCTCACATGCTGCACACCACACAGCTGAGACAATGCTGTTTGGTGAGTGAGGCTCTTCCAGCAGGGGTGTGTGCCCCTGGTCCCTGCCCATCTCAGATTTCTCTTCCATGTTTGGGGGTGTCTGGGAAGAGCAAACACTCCAATGCTGGGAAACCATCCACCCTCTTAACTGGGCCCTTTGTGGCCTCCTTTTCTTCTCGAGAGGACCTTATGTAGCTTTTCAAGTCAGGTGGCTATTCTGGACACATCTCTGTGCTCCAGGACATCTGACATTCAGGTGGGAACTGATCAGATAGTCACAGGGCCACCTTGATTCAATAATCTGCATGTTTTCTACAGCAGCCCAAAGTTTCTTGCGATAGTTGAATCTAGTAAAATGGTTCTCAATTCTGGTACCCAAGCAGAATCATGGGGGCAGCCCATGCAATGCGTGGGTACAGATGCTTGAGTCCCCACCATTCCCACTTCATTGGTTGGGATGCAGCTTGAGCATGGGAAGGTTTAAGTGCTCTCTGTTAATGCTAATAAGCCTCCAGGGTTGAGAACCACTAGGAACACTCTATCCTACAGTCTTACCTACTTCGGAAAAAGAATAAAACGCACAGTCCAATAATGTAGGGAAGCTTTACCAAACCCTGACCTCCACTTAGAATTAAAATCATAGTGATAGAAACATGAACAGGCTGGGCATAGTGACTCAGGCCTGTAATTGCAGCCGTTTGGGAAGTGGAGGTGAGAGGATTACCTGAGCCCATGGGTTTGAGACCAGACTGGGCAACATGGCGAGACCTCGTCTCTACAATAAATCTAAAAACTAGCCAGGTATCGTGGTGCATGCCTGTAGTTCCAGCTACTTGGGAGGTTGAAGTGGAGGGATCATGTGAACACAGGAGGTTGAAGCCATGGTAGCTGTGGGCAGGCTGCTGTACTCCAGCATGGGTGACACGGTGACACTCCAACTCAATAAATAAATAAATAAGAAAGAGACCTGAGTGGTTTAACTGGATAACCTGCTGGGTAAATTCTACAGACATTA
>NW_007202911.1:0-1161 GCF_000164805.1 Carlito syrichta | reverse complement strand
CATTCAGTGGGAACTGATCAGATAGTCACAGGGCCCCTGGATCAATAATCTGCATGTTTCTTACAGCAGCCCAAAGTTTCTTGCGATAGTTGAATCTAGTAAAATGGTTTCAAATCTGGTACCCAAGCAGAATCATGGGGGCAGCCCATGCAATGCGTGGGTACAGATGCTGAGTCCCCACCATTCCCACTTCATTGGTTGGGATGCAGCTTGAGCATGGGAAGGTTTAAGTGCTCTCTGTTAATGCTAATAAGCCTCCAGGGTTGAGAACCACTAGGAACACTCTATCCTACAGTCTTACCTACTTCGGAAAAAGAATAAAACGCACAGTCCAATAATGTAGGGAAGCTTTACCAAACCCTGACCTCCACTTAGAATTAAAATCATAGTGATAGAAACATGAACAGGCTGGGCATAGTGACTCAGGCCTGTAATTGCAGCCGTTTGGGAAGTGGAGGTGAGAGGATTACCTGAGCCCATGGGTTTGAGACCAGACTGGGCAACATGGCGAGACCTCGTCTCTACAATAAATCTAAAAACTAGCCAGGTATCGTGGTGCATGCCTGTAGTTCCAGCTACTTGGGAGGTTGAAGTGGAGGGATCATGTGAACACAGGAGGTTGAAGCCATGGTAGCTGTGGGCAGGCTGCTGTACTCCAGCATGGGTGACACGGTGACACTCCAACTCAATAAATAAATAAGAAAGAGACCTGAGTGGTTTAACTGGATAACCTGCTGGGTAAATTCTACAGAAATTATCCTATATGGCATTCCAATTCCATACCCTATTTAAGAATTTCTCCACTACCAATCTAAGCCCATATGTGAACTCAAAACAGAAAAAAAAATGCTTAGAAAAAAGGGGGTCTCTGGTTGATAAAAAAGAGCCCACAATTGCAAATACATTTGCTAGTGATCAGTGACATTTAGTGAAGTTGGATTTCATATCATATTTTACTTTATTTTTATAGAACTGAATCTTACAGAACGTTATTTTTGTTCTATAATCCCATTAGTCAAAAAATAAATTTATTTCATCCGGAATGTAGTTACACTATAGTCATAAGAAAAATGGTAGTATTTACAAAGTATTAGCTTTGGGGTATATTTTATAAAAAACACAGCTCACTGTTCCTTATCTTAGATTTATCCATTATATAAG
>NW_007202910.1:0-624 GCF_000164805.1 Carlito syrichta | reverse complement strand
GGGCCATGTATTTTCCTGTATATAAGGACTCTCATTACATAGATCCTGTTTGGAAACTGTGATTTTTTTTAGCCATTTCCAAGATGTCCTGTAGATTTTTGGGATTGAGGACTCGTGTAACTCAGATTCCTTAATCTTTCTTAGCAAAAGGTCATGTACTTGCCTGTATATAAGGACTCCATTTCCCCCAGAATCATGCTTAAAACTCCCAGATTCGTGTTTAGCCCATAGCAAGACGATCTGAAGCTCTTTGGGGATTGAGGACACAAGTGACGCAGACTCCTTATTCTTACCTAGCTATAGGCAGTGAAGTTTACTGTATGTGCGGACTCCAATTACCAAGATTTCAAATTCAAAAACCTGATTTGTGGTTACCTTTGAGGAAGATGGCCTGTAGATTTTGGGAATGAGTACTCATGTAGCAAAGATTCCTTATACTTCCTTAGCAATATGACGTGTAGTTTCCTGTATATAACGACTCCCATTACCCAGCTTCTCGCTTCACTCTGCAGGATGCCAGACAGTTCCTGGTGACTGAGAATTCCAGTTGTTTTGAATGTCAAGAGAAAGACTCCCATAATGGTTTTTGGGAACTGGAATCCAAGATTCCTGGTTCCCCTTCAC
>NW_007202909.1:0-727 GCF_000164805.1 Carlito syrichta | reverse complement strand
CCGGTCCGGTGGGTGGTCGCCGGCTGGCCCCGGTATGTGTGGGTAGCGTTTCCCACTGCTAGGGTCCGAGTCACGCTAGGCTTCCCCCCTTGATACCGACAGATGAAAGGGGGCGGGGAGCTGGCTGAAAGGGCATTTCTGAGCTCTAATCCAGGGAGCAGAGCCAGACTCGAGATCTTTCAAAACGGTTCTGCTCACCCTCTAGGCTTTTACGGTTCACTTCTATAGTCCAGAGTTTTTCGGGCCTATATTTCAGCTACAGTGAGATATGCGACCCGCAGAGCACCATATAGAATTTGGGTTTTAGCCACATCGATCGATAGGGACGTTTTTTCTCTCCCGACTTCCTGGTGCCAGGTAACGGAGGTATCTCACAGCTTTTTCCGGTAGGGCCCGGCAGAGGTGGTGATCGAGCTCGCCATAGCAGAGTAAAGGGCCTGAGACGTCACGCGTGATGCAAAGGTTATACGAATCACAAAGCTTACGATGACATGGATACACAAGTGACATAATTCACAAGGCTTACGATGACATCGAGACTCTATCATTCGAACTTATGACCACTCAGAAAAAGGGAGTCAAAGGAGATTCCCATCTTGCAGTTGATGGGGGGCAGACTCCAGGGAGGTCAACGATCCTTTGAAGCTACTCACCGGGAGTGCCCAGGAGCTCAGGGAAGCACACCCTCTATCAGCTCTTGGGAATGTTGTTCAGGAATAAATGGGAG
>NW_007202908.1:0-800 GCF_000164805.1 Carlito syrichta | reverse complement strand
GAAGAAGCAGATGTGAAATTTAAAGTAGCTTAAGACTATGTTGTGTGTATTATAATGTCTTAAGATTCAAGTAGTAATTCTTCTACACAAATGTTTTGAGATCTTCTAATTCATTCAGTGGTAAGGTATTTCTAGTTCTTCCTTTTCAGTCCTTCTCCATCCCACACACACAACCCTGCTCAAACCACAGGAAGAAAATCTTTTCATTGGATGACGAGGCTGTAATCTCAGAGTCTGATTTCTCTAGAAATATCACATCTGTTTGCTGCATCACTGTATGCTTAATTTGGGGGGTAAAACAAGAATATATGTAGTATAGTTGGATCACAGTCACATTTTTCTTATACATATCAAATCATAAAAATTCAGGCCACAGTATTTTTAAAAAGTTAACAAATAGGAAAAGAAATAACAAGAAAAAGAAATAAGAAATTAGTCTGTGTGGACGATTTTACTCACTAAATAAGGGTATTCCCCAGACTATACTAACATAGATCTGCTACTATAAATCGATAGATATGATTGCTATTCCCTCAGTGGAGCTCAGTCTCCATATAGGTTTCATATTGCAAGCATCTTACCATTGACTATATTTCTAAAATTTAAGAAACTTATCTTTCGTGTACTATTGCCCCTAAACATAAAACAACAGTGCTTACTGGTAATCATAACAAAGGAAGATTAAAATTTTCCATTTAAGGAAGAAAAAAATGCTTATATGGATCTGTTAAAAGAGAGTACATCTGGATTTTGCACTGAATTTAAGTAATTTTTCTGGAGTACTTTCAACAGATGAAATG
>NW_007202907.1:0-1092 GCF_000164805.1 Carlito syrichta | reverse complement strand
AGACTATGTTGTGTGTATTATAATGTCTTTAAGATTCAAGTAGTAATTCTTCTACACAAATGTTTTGAGATTCTTCTAATCATTCAGTGGTAAGGTATTTCTAGTTCTTCCTCTTCAGTCCTTCTCCATCCCACACACACAACCCTGCTCAAACCACAGGAAGAAAATCTTTTCATTGGATGACTAGGCTGTAATCTCAGAGTCTGATTTCTCTAGAAATATCACATCTGTTTGCTGCATCACTGTATGCTTAATTTGGGGGGTAAAACAAGAATATATGTAGTATAGTTGGATCACAGTCACATTTTTCTTATACATATCAAATCATAAAAATTCAGGCCACAGTATTTTTTAAAAGTTAACAAATAGGAAAAGAAATAACAAGAAAAAGAAATAAGAAATTAGTCTGTGTGGACGATTTTACTCACTAAATAAGGGTATTCCCCAGACTATACTAACATAGATCTGCTACTATAAATCGATAGACATGATTGCTATTCCCTCAGTGGAGCTCAGTCTCCATATAGGTTTCATATTGCAAACATCTTACCATTGACTATATTTCTAAAATTTAAGAAACTTGTCTTTCGTGTACTATTGCCCCTAAACATAAAACAACAGTGCTTACTGGTAATCATAACAAAGGAAGATTAAAATTTTCCATTTAAGGAAGAAAAAAATGCTTATATGGATCTGTTAAAAGAGAGTACATCTGGATTTTGCACTGAATTTAAGTAATTTTTCTGGAGTACTTTCAACAGATGAAATGTTTGTGTGGAACCATATTTTTTTTTTTTTTAGTTGGAGTCTCACTCTGTCACCCAGACTGGAGTGCAGTGGCCACTCCCGGCCACCGCAGCCTCGACCTCTGGGCTCTGTTGATCCTTCCGCCTCAGCCTTTCGAGAGCCGGAATTACAGGTATGCGCTACCACGCCCGGCTGATTTTTTGATTTATTGTAGAGATGAGGTCTCACTGCCCAGGCGGGTCTTGAACCTGCGGGCTCAGGCAATCCACTCACCTCAGCCTCCCAAAGGCGCGGGATTACAGGCTGAGCCACCGAGCCCGGCTGGAACCATATTTAGTAGCCTAG
>NW_007202906.1:0-743 GCF_000164805.1 Carlito syrichta | reverse complement strand
CTAGATGTCAGTGCTCCCAGCCCTCCCTATCCTGCACACCCTGCCCCAATGGAGGACCAGGACTGGACAATTGACCCTTGACCCTTGACCTTGACAGTTGACCGATGATCCTCACTCCTGGGAACTCGGAATTAGAATGAATGAATGCCAAGTTTGTTAGCTTTGTGAAGCCAAGCTAGAAAGCCAGTGTGGAGAGGTTGCCACTTTAAAGCAGCCAAGTGGGCAAACCCTTCGGGTCCCCTCCCACTGTAGGAGCTCTTCTATCCTCTCAATGAATCCTGTTTTCACACTAAAAATAAAATAAAATAAAAAGGAGCCAAGTGCAAGGTGATGAATGACTTGAGAAGCAGTTGGCAAAGAGGGGAGATTGAAGCTGGCTTGTGTTACAGAGGAGATACCAATAGGTCCCCAGGAGATATGGAGGGAGGTATGAGAAAAAGCTGTGTAGTGACTTTCTAAATCTTGTAAGTCCTCGATTCTTCCTGAGGTCAGAGCCCTTAGAGTACATGACACCTTGCCTAGACTAACATGAGTTGACTTCTGGTCCTCACAACACAATGTTCATGGCACCAGTTGATTTCTTAGAACAAAAACCAGGTGCATCAAGTAGCCATCTGTGAGCATAAAGCCTCTGAGCCTTAGTCATAGATGACACTGAATTCTGGGATCACTTTGTATTGGCCATTTATTTCCTTCCATTTAAATGATCACCCTATAGCGGGACTGCCATGTATTACACAGTG
>NW_007202905.1:0-840 GCF_000164805.1 Carlito syrichta | reverse complement strand
TCTACAATCACGGACTCTAGTCCCAGAGATCTGTGATGCCTTCGCATGGCCTCCAGTAGCGGCACTTGGTCCTTAGCGCTAATGTCCATTAGTCGCTGCCTTCCTGGCCCACCATATTTCCTACGTGCTATCTCCCGTGAGATCACACACTCTCCAGGGTAACTTTGTCTTCATCTCTGGGGTCTTCCTCCCAACTCTGTGCCTCGGTGCAACAGCCCTGAAAATGAGTTGCGGGCTCTCAGCAGGCACTAGGCAACTCTTTGCTCGGTCTAGGGTTCTAGGGGGCTGCGGAGTCCTGTGCCTGGGGCTCAAGGCCCTTCCTTCTGTTTCCAGCCCGGTTGCTCATTCTCGACACCACTCACAGTCAGGTCTTCTGGCCACAAACAGATAAAAGCCTACCAGTGAAGACCTTGTAAAACACAATGGATAAAAGCCGGTTGGTTCCTCTGGCCCTGTGTTCCACAACACCCCAATGCTCAGATCACCCTCCTCCACTAGTGCCAGTGTCTGTTCTGAGCGCCCAGCTCCTCCGTCCGCACCCGACTCCCTCTCTGGTTGTTGTCACTTCAAGGCAAGAAACCGAGCTGCTGCATCGGTTCCATATTCAGATTTTCTGTCATTTTCTGCCGCCCTGTCCTCACAGCTACTTCCTGAAGCTTGAGTCGGTTCCTTCTCCTTTAGACATTTACATTTTAAAAGGATTAAATGTTTCTCTGCCTGGTCTTTCACACGGTCTTCAGGGTGAGGATCATGGGAGGCACAGAAAATGCTGCTCTTACTCTGAGTCTGTCCGCTTGTCGAAGAAACAAACATCAGCCAGAAAACACATTAGAAAATGTG
>NW_007202904.1:0-727 GCF_000164805.1 Carlito syrichta | reverse complement strand
TTCAGGGTGAGGATCATGGGAGGCACAGAAAATGCTGCTCCTACTCTGAGTCTGTCCGCTTGTCGAAGAAACAAACATTCAGCCAGAAAACACATTAGAAAATGTTGTAGAACAGCTTTTGTGATGACTTTGTATCTGTGACAGTAAAGGAATTCGAAGCACTTGGTATGGGCTGCAGTCATCAAGAAAGCCTTCATGAGAAAAGTGATTTATCTGTGGATTCTGGAGGGTAGGATTGAAAAATAAACTCACAGCACTGGAAAATGGGGTTTTCATGGTGGCTGTTCTAATGAACATTAACCGATTGAATATCGGAAGGGACTAACTCACGAGGGAAGAGGTGAGCCATGGGGAGAGAGAGGTTCAAAAGTTGGGGGCACTGTGGAACTTCCTGGTAGAAAGATTAGTCTCACAGACGAGAAAGAATTCTGAAAGAACCGGAGGCCTTTGTGGTATCCCGTATTGCTGTTCATTAAGATTTAAATGAGCATCCTCCCCTCGTGTCCCACCACCACTCCTTCCCTCTGGCAGTCAGACATGCTCGGGTGACTTGTTCTGGCCAGTGACCGACGTCGCTTTCCGGTGGAGACTAAGACCACTGTTAGTTTTGCCACGCTCGTTCCCTCCCTGCCCACCAAGGAACCTGCAATTCTCTAGTGGCTACCAGGGCAACCTGGGTTCCTAGGTGAGAATGACGACAACTCGAATAGAGCACTCCTATGAACAT
>NW_007202903.1:0-732 GCF_000164805.1 Carlito syrichta | reverse complement strand
GGTTGGAACAAGAAGAAATTGAGACCCTAAATAAACCCATAACAATCAAGGAAATCGACCACGTAATAAGAAAACTTCCTACAAAAAAAAAGCCCTGGTCCAGATGGCTTTCCAGCAGAATTCTACAAGACATTTAAGGAGGAGCTGATACCAATCCTACTGAAGGTATTCCAGGCGATTGAAAAAGATGGAACTCTCCCCAAATCATTTTACGAAGCCAACATCACAATGATACCCAAGCCAGGTAAAGATCCAACAAAGAAAGAGAACTACAGGCCAATATCTTTGATGAACATAGATGCTAAAATTCTCAACAAGATCCTAGCAAACCGGATTCAACAATACATCTCAAAAATCATCCATCATGATCAAGTAGGCTTCATTCCTGGCATGCAAGGCTGGTTCAATATTCATAAAACCATAAATGTAATTAAATACATCAACAGATGTCAAAACAAAAACCACATGATCATATCACTAGATGCATAAAAAGCTTTTGATAAAATCCAGTACCCCTTCTTGATAAAAACCCTTGAACATCTAGGCATACGGGGAACCTACCTCAAAATAGTAAAAGCCATCTACGAGAAACCCACAGCCAGCATACTCCTAAATGGACAAAAATTGGAACCAATTCCCCTGAAAACTGGAACTAGACAAGGATGCCCACTCTCTCCCCTCCTGTTCAACATAGTATTGGAAGTCCTGGCTAAAGCAATCAGAGAAGAGGAG
>NW_007202902.1:0-1230 GCF_000164805.1 Carlito syrichta | reverse complement strand
CCTGGAGAGGCCTTTGGTGGTCAATGGAATTTTGTGTCATGTGCATATCACAGCTGTTGGTATTGTCCTTTAAGCTTTGTCCATTCTTATTTTTCTATATCCTGAGAAAACTTTTAACAATCTGAGACTTTAAGACTCCTTTTTCCTTCAAGACCAGATGTTTGTGAAAATTCATCCATGCTAAATTCAGATAAGTTGAAAAAACATTTACTGGGCATCTGTGAAGCAGGATAAGATTATTAATTGAGTGTGGGGAATGGAAACGAAGCAAGCAAGGAATGCAGAGAAGGTGCATTACAGGCAAATTGAACTCTAGAGCATGCCCTATTGTGTACTTGTGTGTACACAGAAAAAAGAGCTTATACAGGCACTTCTGACTGGAGCCTGTGTTCTGCATTATTATTCCCCTCTCCCCATCTAAAGAAAGAATTTTTGAAATGCGGTGTGATCTGATATAAAGTCAACTGAAGGCTCTCAGTGCTTGGTAGATGTCATCTATCTAATATTTTCCAAGCCTTCATTTGTTTACCTGAACTTTACTGCATTTGTGGTTGGAAATGCTTTTCTCCATTTATGCACATGTGGGTGTTCAAATCCTACCCATTCTTCAAATGTCACCTGAAAGGACCTCTCTTTAGTAAAATATTTTTAGTTTCCTAGCAAAGAGTTATTGTTCTTAATAATTTTTTATATAATTTTACTTGTACACTTCTTATTAAGGGTATCACTTTATTCTAAAAATATTCCTATAATTGTAAAATATATAAAATTGATTTACCTATTCTCTTTCTCGACAAAAACATTTGTTGAGAAAATGAGTGAACCATTTGAAAAAGTATGGCTGAATGTAAGACAAATGCAGAAGAAAGAATATAACAATGACCTATACCTGGTGCTTGGTAAAGCATATTATTTTGGAATTGACCAAGTGTTTAACGAGACTTAACCTGCTATACAGTATTTACATTCAAGTATCCAAAAGTAGAGGTAGAATCTGAGTCAGTTCATAATATTGCTTATTCTTACTTGGCTCACAATCAGACATTGAGTGCATAAACAATAGCTTTTCTTATGTTGTTTCACCATCAATTTACATCTGCCTAAGTGGGACAATATATTTTCTTTTCCTTAATAACAGAAACTGACATTTCTGTGATGCAAATGAATATGCTTTTTTTTTTAAAGCCAGCTTCAAAACTTCTTATTAAGCACTACTCATAGAAAATAACA
>NW_007202901.1:0-1100 GCF_000164805.1 Carlito syrichta | reverse complement strand
ATACATAACAACTATCAGGTGAGAATGAGACACAGGGCTGGGAAGAGGTGAAGAAAGACATGTAAGAAAGATTCCGTAAAGAGTACTAATAGCTACACTGAGACAGGGCAATAAAATTGAGAAACAGTGTAAGTCAGAAGGTAAACAACAAACGTGATCTAAACCAACAGTTACAATGATAAAATCTTAAGTCAAAATAAGTGAAAGAGAGAAATGTGAGAGGGATAACAGATATACATACCAGCTATCAGGTGAAAAACAGTCACAGGACCGGGAAGAAGTGAAGAAAGACACGTAAGAAAGATTCCCTAAGGAGTACTGATAGTTACACAGAGACAGGTCAATAAAATCGAGAAACAGTGTAGATCAGAAGGTAAACAACAGACGTGATCTAAATTAACAGTTACAAAGATAAAATCATAAGTCAAAATAAGCGAAAGAGAGAAGTGCAAGAGGGAAAACAGATATACATACCAACTATCAGGTGAGAGAGAGACACAGGGCTGGGAAGAAGTGAAAAAAGACAGGTAAGAAAGATTCCCTAAAGAATACTGACAGCTACACAGAGACAGGTCAAAAACATCAAGAAACAGTATAAGTCAGAAGGTAAACACCAAACGAAATCTAGACTAACAGTTTCAATGATAAAATCATAAGTCAAAATAAGTGATCAGACTAGAGTCACTTCTGTGATCTCCGATTCCAGCCTCTCCCTTTTGTTTTTCGTTGCAGCATAGGGGTGGGGCTTTGTCTCCTGTTTTGTGCTGTTGCCTTAGGAACTGAGGTAAATTTTGTTGATAGGTGGGCAGGACAATGGTAGTCTCTGCCCGGAGAATAGCAAGGTAGTTTACCCAGATCTGTTTTTCTCCACTTGTCTGGGTCCCCCAGCTTGGGGTCTCACACTGAGTGCCTCAGCCTGGTTGGGCCCGGAGTTCCAGAGCTCCAAAACTCCAAAGGGCAGGCAGTGGGCGGCGTGTGTGGCTCTGGGCCCCCACAGGGTACTTCAGCCAAGAATGGGACCGGTGTCTCTGAGAGGCGTTCGCCCAGAGCCTCCCTGTGTGACCGGTGGTACCGGGTGCCGGGCTGGAGACAATGCAGCC
>NW_007202900.1:0-473 GCF_000164805.1 Carlito syrichta | reverse complement strand
GGGGCTTTGTCTCCTGTTTTGTGCTGTTGCCTTAGGAACTGAGGTAAAGTTTGTTGATAGGTGGGCAGGACAATGGTAGTCTCTGCCCGGAGAATAGCAAGGTAGTTTACCCAGATCTGTTTTTCTCTACTTGTCTGGGTCCCCCAGCTTGGGGTCTCACACTGAGTGCCTCAGCCTGGTTGGGCCCGGAGTTCCAGAGCTCCAAAACTCCAAAGGGCAGGCAGTGGGCGGCGTGTGTGGCTCTGGGCCCCCACAGGGTACTTCAGCCAAGAATGGGACCGGTGTCTCTGAGAGGCGTTCGCCCAGAGCCTCCCTGTGTGACCGGTGGTACCGGGTGCCGGGCTGGAGACAATGCAGCCAGGAAGAGAGCCAGAGGGAGTAGGAACCCAAAGCTTCTCCACAGGCTGCAATATCTGGCCTTAGGAAATGAGGTAAAGTTTGTTGCTAGGTGGGCGGGGCAATGGAAGTCTCTG
>NW_007202899.1:0-1148 GCF_000164805.1 Carlito syrichta | reverse complement strand
CTTTTCAGCACGTTTGAGTTCTTTGTAGATCCTAGATGTTAGGCCTTTGTCAGACATGGAGTTGGCAAATACGTTTTCCCAGTCTGTTGGCTGTCTCCCTGCTCTCTTGATGGTTTATTTGGCTTTGCAGAAGCTTGTCAGTTTAATGAGGCCCCACTTTTGTATTTTATCTCTTATGATCCGTGCATTTAGGTTTTTGCTCAGGAATTGGATGCCAGTTTCAAATTCCATAAGGGTATGTCCTGCATTTTCTGAAGTTCTTATGGTTTGAGGTTTTACATTTAGGTCTCTGATCTATCTAGAGTAATTTTTGTGTATGGAATTACATAGGGGTCTTGTTTGAATCTTCTGCATGTGGTCAGCCAGTTTTCCCAGCACCATATACTGAATAGGTTCTCCTCACCCCAGTGGTGGGTGGTAGATGGTTTTTCGAAGATGAGTTTGTTGAGAAATTGAGGTTTTGCTTCTGGAATCTCAATTCTATTCCATTGGTCTATATGCCTGTTTCTGTACCAATACCAAGCTGTTTTGATGATTGTAGCTTTATAGTAAAGTTTAAAGTCTGGTAGTGTGATACCTCCTGCTATTTTTTTTTTTCTGAGGATTGTTCTGAGTATTCTTGGTCGTTTGTATATCCATATGAATTTCTCTATTGTTTTTTCTAGATCTGAGAAGAATGTTGCTGATAATTTGATGGGTACTGCATTAAATCTGTAGATTGTCTTAGGTAAGATGGACATCTTCACAAGGTTGATTCTTCCAATCTATGAGCATAGGATATTTTTCCACTTGTTTGTGTCATCGTTGATTTCTTTGAGCAGTGTTATGTTGTTTTCATTGTAGAGATGTTTCATGTCTCTGGTTAGGAAGATGCCAAGGTTTTCCTTTTTTTGCGTGGCTATTGTGAATAAAATTGTGCTTTTTATTTGGGTTTCTGTTTGTTTATTATTGGTGTAAAGAAATATGATTGTCTTTTGCACATTTATTTTAAACCCTGAGACTTTGTCAAAGTTCTTTATCAGTGCAAGGAGGTTCTTGACAGATTTTCTTGGGTTTTCCAGGTACATAATCATGTAGTCTGTAAAGAGAGATAACTTGACTTCCCTCTTTTCTATTTGGATACCCCTGCTCACTTCTCTTTTCTGATT
>NW_007202898.1:0-1024 GCF_000164805.1 Carlito syrichta | reverse complement strand
CCAGCAGGCACTCAAGATATGTTTGCTAAACTGGATACTAAACAAATAGCAGAAGATTCATTAAGAAAAACATTCTATTTACAACAGTGGGTGCATCAGCCCTCTGGGGCCAGGTCTGCTGACATCTATCTCCACACAAGCATCCTTCTGACCACCCTGGCTCCAAAGTGCCCTGCCCTCTGCAGTCATGCTGGCTTCATTCCATTGCTCCTTCTATGGCTGCTTTAAAATCATACCCGTGATGCCTGTTCTTTTAAGAATAAAGATGTACAAAAGGAAAAAACAAACAAACCAGCATTCACCCAGAAATAATCACTACTGAGACCTTAACATAAAATTTTTGATAAGCAGAGCTTATAAATAAGGCATTCCCATATATGAATATCTTGTTTCAGAAATGGTATCATATTACCTACTTGTTTATGTTCAACTTTTTCAAAACTTTTTTTAGCCAGCCTCGGTGGCTCAGCCTGTAATCCCACGTTTTGGGAGGCTGAGGTGAGTGGATTGCCTGAGCCCACGGGTTCGAGACCTGTCTGGGGCAGCGAGACCTCATCTCTACAATAAATCAAAAAATTAGCCGGGCGTGGGAGCACATGCCTGTAATTCCGGCTACTCGGAAGACTGAGGAGGAAGGATCGCAGGAGCCCAGCAGGTCGAGGCTGCGGTGGCCAGAAGCAGCCACTGCACTCCAGTCTGGGCAACAGAGTGAGACTCCAATTCAAAAAAAGAAAGAAAGAAAGAATATGGTGAGAGCAGGAAGTGGTAAAAGAACCCTGAGGAAAAAGCAGGGCTGGGCGGTAAGGAAGGAGGGGCTGCAGGCAAATGATCTGGCCCCTGGAAGAAGTATCACTTCCTTGCGGGTCTCCTCTAGGGCCTTCTCCCTCCGGCCTCCCCTACAGCCACAGTTCTGCTCCCCATGACACAGCTTCCCCCTGGAAAGCAGAAGTGGCCCTCCCTCACCAGAGGGCCTGAGACAAGCTTTTCCATTCCCCTGCCCCGGTGGGGATTCACATTGCAGGAA
>NW_007202897.1:0-1272 GCF_000164805.1 Carlito syrichta | reverse complement strand
AAACACAAATATGCATGTGAAAATATGCACATAATGAAATATGGTGTGATCATTCTGTCAGCTCAGAGTGGTAAGACTCTGGTTAAGTCAAAACCCTGCTCCAGACTTATCTCTTCAGAAGAATGCTTTCCCGGACATTAGCGATCACTAGGCTTAAGGGGAAACACCTACATTTTACTTTCCTCTGTGTTTAATTGAAGGCTGTTTCCTATTACCTCAGGAAACTGAATCTAAATTAATGATCAGAGAGTCAGAATGAAGGAAGATAGGGTGAAGTCTCCATGATTACTTAAAATCTCAAGCTCCTTAACTGCAGTGTAAGGTTGAATTTTATTTTATTCTTGAATTAAAACTGGCAAGAGCACAGAATTTTGTTCCCAGGGATGTTAAAAGAAAAGACAAACCTGCATGTTGGAAGTCTTTTGCCATAATACTTAATGGAGTGTGGTGTAATAATTGGTGCCAAATGAGAGAACAAAGCAAGCTTGGACTCAAGCAAACTCTAAAATATGCTCTTGACTTCTCTTATCAAAAAAGGACTGCATTGGGCAATTGAGTTCATTAAGCTTAAGGAGAAACACCTGTGGGCTACCTACTTCTGGGCTAATTACCTCAGGAGGTTGAATCTAGGTCAGAGGTGAAAAAGAAGGAAAAAAGATTGAATCAAGGCTCCAAGAATAATTAAAAACTCATGTTCTTTACTTTAACTGTAACTTAAGACTTCATATTAATAGCCGGGCTCGGTGGCTCAGCCTGTAATCCCGCGCCTTTGGGAGGCTGAGGTGAGTGAATTGCCTGAGCCCGCGGGTTCGAGACCCGCCTGGGCAGCGAGACCTCATCTCTACAATAAATCAAAAAATCAGCCGGGCGTGGTAGCGCATGCCTGTAATTCCGGTTACTAGGAAGGCTGAGGTGGAAGGATCGCCGGAGCCCAGCAGGTCGAGGCTGCGGTGGCCGGAAGCGGCCACTGCACTCCAGTCTGGGTGACAGAGTGAGACTTCCACTCAAAAAAAAAAAAAAAAAAAAAAAAAAAAAGACTTCATATTATTTCACTCGTGGAATTAATTTAGGTAAATCCAAGTATTTATGACTACTCAGTGCATTGTTTTATGGATGGAAATATGTAAAATCCCAAAGTTGCTAGGTCAGTTTTTTAAAGTAGAGAGAAAAGTTATTGTTCTCTAAAAAGCTGAGGAGAGAAGAGTGTCTCTTATGGAAAGAAACATGGTTTGTATAATAGAGTGCCCCACTGGCAATATATATTATTAGTAT
>NW_007202896.1:0-745 GCF_000164805.1 Carlito syrichta | reverse complement strand
GAGAGAAGAGTGTCTCTTATGGAAAGAAACATGGTTTGTATAATAGAGTGCCCCACTGGCAATATATATTATTAGTATTAAGGAGGAACACCTGTGTGTTAACTACTTCTGGGCTGAACTGGATGCTGTTTCCTATTTATCTCAGGAGGCTGCATCTTGGCCAAAGGTGAAAAGCTCTGAAGGAATGAAAAACTTTGGCCAAGAAACTCAGTTTCTTAAAAGTATAGTAAAAATAGGAGATGGGGCAAGATGGCAACAGCATAGGTGAACTAGTGAGATTCTCTGAACGGGCCAAGACTGCATACTGCTGAATAGACAGACTGTAAAGCAGAGGGAAAAGTGAACAAAGCCAGAAGATCCTCATAAGGAAGAACAGGTCATTGCAGAAGAAAAATAAAAGCAACCCCACCTTCCCTCAAAAACAGAATTGAAGAGAGGGAGGGAAAGGGGGAGAGGGAGAAAAATCTACAGAAGTGAAGAAAAACCAAAAGAAGATTATGGGTCTCTCCCAGACGCCTGGGAGAGCAGACACTGAGAAATCTGACTTTGGAATGCAAACAATGAAAAGTCCCCAGAATGAAAGGGTCTCAAACTGCAAATGTAGTTATCAAAACAATAATGGAGAGATTAAAAAGAATTGAGGAGACACAAGAAAAAACTATGATGAGCTGATATCTGAGATACAGTAATAAAGATACTGTGAATGAAATAAATAACAAATTGATAGCATGGAAAGCAGAATTAC
>NW_007202895.1:0-817 GCF_000164805.1 Carlito syrichta | reverse complement strand
TTGGCCCCAGCGACTATTTTTTTCCTCAATGAAAAAAAGTCCTCAAAGGGAAATGTTTTCCTGATGTGGAAACGGTGAAACAGAAAACACAGAAGTACTTAAAGGCAGCCCAATTATCAAACTTAAAAATGACTTCGAGCAGTGGAATACATGTCTTGACAGTTGTATTGCATCAAACTGTGAGTACTGGCCGGACTCGGTGGTTCAGCCTGTAGTCCCAGCACTTTGGGAGGTCAGAGCAAGTGAATTGTCTAATTCCACGGGTTGAAGACCAACCCAGGCAACTTGCAAGACCTTGTCTCTACAGTAAACAAACAAACAAACAAAAAGCCAGGTGTGGTAGCGTGCACCTGTAGTTTCAGCTACTTGGACAGCTGCAGTGGGAGGATCACCAGCACACAGCAGGTCAAGGCTGTGGAGGCCATGAGTGTGCCACTGCACTCCAGCTTGGGCATCAAAGTGAGACTCCAACTCAAAAAAAAAAAAAAACCTGAGTACCTTGAAGGTGACTGATATTTAAATATGCAAGAATATGTAGAGCTCTTGGCGGAGGCCACAAGCATGAGCACCACGCATGGTAGAGGACGGACCAGGAGGTTCCAGTTGGAGTCTGTGAGTTTGAGGTCTGGGGAGGGCTGCTGAGTCTGGCCTCAGTGGGGTGCTGGCAAGGGCAGGGGTGCTCCAGCAGAAGGCTGCAAGTACGGGGAGCAGGGACAGGCGGTTTGAGTGGACTGAGGCTGCGACCAAAGAAGGTGAAGCTGGGAAGACTGGGCGGGGTCGTCACTGAGCCTGCACGCAGGGGGAGGAGACACTCCTG
>NW_007202894.1:0-803 GCF_000164805.1 Carlito syrichta | reverse complement strand
AAAAAAAAAAAAAACCTGAGTACCTTGAAGGTGACTGATATTTAAATATGCAAGAATATGTAGAGCTCTTGGCGGAGGCCACAAAGCATGAGCACCACACATGGTAGAGGACGGACCAGGAGGTTCCAGTTGGAGTCTGTGAGTTTGAGGTCTGGGGAGGGCTGCTGAGTCTGGCCTCAGTGGGGTGCTGGCAAGGGCAGGGGGGCTCCAGCAGAAGGCTGCAAGTACGGGGAGCAGGGACAGGCGGTTTGAGTGGACTGAGGCTGCGACCAAAGAAGGTGAAGCTGGGAAGACTGGGCGGGGTCGTCACTGAGCCTGCACGCAGGGGGAGGAGACACTCCTGATTACCCAGGTAGGTGAGAAGCAGTGCAAGCCTCTCAGTTGCCCAGGGTGTGTGGGCAGCTGCCTCCCAGGAGAGGTGAGAAGGGAGCAGAGTGAGCAGAAGCAGCCAGGTGATGGGTATCCTGTCGCCCCTGGCCTCACCACACAGGAAGGGCTGAGTGGAATGCTGTGGCTTCTGCCCAGGGTGGGGAGTCGAGCACACCCTTAGGGTCGGAGGTTGTTTTTGGACTTTGAAGGAAAAGTGGAGCATCTTGACCCCGGGCATGGAGGAATTGTGGGGCACAAGGGATGAGCTGCTGGTTTCAGCTGTCCTGGGAGACCCCAGGCTGAGAGACTTGAGGGGGATGGAAAATGTGGGGGAAGGGCAGTGTAGCTGGTGGGGACGAACATGTCATTCCCGTGTCCTGACTTGGGATACACTTCCTGTGGTGAAACACAAGTTCCTGCCGGCGCCTCCTCCC
>NW_007202893.1:0-719 GCF_000164805.1 Carlito syrichta | reverse complement strand
GTGTGAATATAGTTTCATCACTTTCTGATATGTCCCCAGGTGGTGCAGGATGTTGAAAGTGTCAGATTTTGGGCATGTGCAAAGTCAGAGAGTTTATGGGAACTCCTTGGGATTTCCACTTACTTTGGCTGTGAACCTAAAACTACGCTAAAAAATAAAGTTTACTAATTAAAAAGTATATACACATATATCCTTTGACATTGTTAAAATTTACTTCATTCAATCTGTCCATTTATTTTACTGCTAGCTCTACCCTAGAGGTGATCAAATAAATAAATGCATCTCTTCTTTTACATTGTTGTTATTGATTCTAAATATCTATCCAATTATTAAGGAGTCTGACAAACCTTTTCTCTTTAATACCTGTGTTATTTATTATTTCAGATTAAAGGTAATGGCTAGTGACATAATGCCTATCTCCTAAATTAAAGAATTGAGAATCTGTGATTCATTCCATCTCAGTACATCCATCTTCTCTCTCCTGGGATCTACATGGTGGTTGTTCCCTGGGTAACTCCAATTAAGTCAGCATGTACATGAGCAAGACTCAGATGCTTTGAACTTGTGCCTGTTGAAATCATCCTCTTTGCTCTTAGTAGATTCAACCTCTTCATCTACCTACTTTATAAATTTTATCTTAGTGTTACATTCTAAAAGATACAAACATATTTTAACGACTCAGTCAACCTTGACCAAAGAGCAAGTTAAAAGTATTTTCC
>NW_007202892.1:0-713 GCF_000164805.1 Carlito syrichta | reverse complement strand
CTTTTCACAGCTAGGTATGCCAGAGCAACTGAAAACCAACAACGGTCCTGCATATACATCTAAATCTTTCCAGCAATTTTACTCCTAATTTAATATTTCTCATTCCACAGAAATTCCCTACAACCCACAAGGTCAAGCCATAGTTGAAATAGTTCACCAAACTTTAAAAAATCAATTAAGTTATAAGAGGGTGAGTTCAAGTATAACTCTCCTCACCACATCTTGAATCACACTTTATTTGTTATTAATCATTTAAATTTGGACTCTTCAGGCTATTCAGCTATGACTAGACATTGAGATCCAGAAGAAAGTATAAAACCTCTGATAAAATGAAGCCTTCCTATAGGAAAAGGGAAGAGCCTGCTTTATTTCGTGCTCAAGTCAAACATGTTACTAATCGTAATTTTTCTTATGAAGGACATTCCAACTCCCTCCCTATTTGTTTTTATAATAATTCTGCTTTTACTAATTACCAGACTTTTTGCTTAATGTCTACCTTTAAGTCTCAGAGTACAGAAAGCCCTTATCAGGACAATATCAAGGACAGTTGGCGACTGGAGATGTTAATGCCTGGAGGAACCGCCCCTAGCCGTGCGACTACAGCTTCGACTACAGTTTCATCGCCTCTCAGCGTGTCTGCTTGCCCCTTCAATGATACGGAAAAGGACTGGTCACTCATACGGCGAGATGCTGGCTTCCCAAAATGGAGAGCC
>NW_007202891.1:0-773 GCF_000164805.1 Carlito syrichta | reverse complement strand
CGGACACAGAGTCATTGGGTCATTGGGCCCGAGTGGAACACAGAGCAACCCCTGGAATTCGCCAGGTCGTCATCAGAAGCATCAATGAGATGCAAAAATGAAAGGCAAGATGAAGAACGATCACACCTGGGTGGACGTTGCCTTTCTGGTAGGTAGCTCCCCCAACCCTTCAACCACACTGTCTGCAGTCTCCACTGCTCTCCTGGCAGCAGCCTATGGCGCCAGAGATGACAACTTCCTTCGCCAGCCACTGCTTGCTTGCCATGCTCTAGCTGTTTCTCATTCGGTGGGTGTGGGTTCGTTCCTGACCCGTGTGTGTGTGTGTGTGTCTGTGTGTGTGTGTGAGTGCGAGTGTGTGTATTCCCGAGAATGCTCAGTGGCATGTAGCGACTCTCTCCGTGAGCCCGCACCAGGAATCTCCACGAAACTTCTCCCATGACTGTGCTCAGTGGGCTGGGCAGTGGGTCTCTAGGGTGAAGCGCTTGGTGTCTTCCCTCCAGTCTCTGCTGCTCAGGAGACCTGGGTGTAGCAAATACCGCGCACTTCCCACTCCTCCACCGCTCGAATTTTGTGAAATAACTCTGTGAACTGTCTTTGTGTATGTTCAGCATTTCTGAGTCAAACATTCTACGTGAGTTTCCACAGCGTGTCAGACACAGATTTGGGGTAGGGGCGAATGTATATGGTACTGGGTGTCTGCGTGTCTGTTTGTCACGTCCTGTGCATGATGGGTACACACTGATATGTCCCTTTATCGTGAAGATTCTGCGCTG
>NW_007202890.1:0-713 GCF_000164805.1 Carlito syrichta | reverse complement strand
AAATACCGCGCACTTCCCACTCCTCCCACCGCTCGAATTTTGTGAATAACTCTGTGAACTGTCTTTGTGTATGTTCAGCATTTCTGAGTCAAACATTCTACGTGAGTTTCCACAGCGTGTCAGACACAGATTTGGGGTAGGGGCGAATGTATATGGTACTGGGTGTCTGCGTGTCTGTTTGTCACATCCTGTGCATGATGGGTACACACTGATATGTCCCTTTATCGTGTAGATTCTGCGCTGCTGTCTGTAGGCATTGTTCTCGTCTCAATGTTGGTGTGCACATTCCTGCCACGTGTGTGCAATTCCTAGAGCATGTTTTTCGAGTGTGTGTGTGTGTGTGTGTGTGTGTGTGCTTGCGCCTGCGCGCTCGGGGAGTTGTGACAGTGTCACTTGATTGCAGCGGGAACATTGAAAGAGATTACATCTAGCTAGTACTGTTTGCTTCCTCGGCAGTTCTACTTGACTACTTTTCTTTTTTTCATTTTTTTTTTTTTTTTGAGTTAGAGTCTCGCTCTGTCACCCAGACTGGAGAGCACTAGTCGCTCCCGACCACTACAGCCTCAACCTGCTTGTCACTGGCAATCCTTACGCCTCAGCCTTCCAAGAAGCTGGAACTATGGGCGCGTGCTACCCCTCCCAACTCATTTATTTAAATTTTATTGTAGAGATGAGGTCTCACCAAATTGCCCCGGTGGGTCTCGAACCCGTGG
>NW_007202889.1:0-991 GCF_000164805.1 Carlito syrichta | reverse complement strand
GAGTTTCCACAGCGTGTCAGACACAGATTTGGGGTAGGGGCGAATGTATATGGTACTGGGTGTCTGCGTGTCTGTTTGTCACGTCCTGTGCATGATGGGTACACACTGATATGTCCCTTTATCGTGTAGATTTTGCGCTGCTGTCTGTAGGCATTGTTCTCGTCTCAATGTTGGTGTGCACATTCCTGCCACGTGTGTGCAATTCCTAGAGCATGTTTTTCGAGTGTGTGTGTGTGTGTGTGTGTGTGTGTGCTTGCGCCCGCGCGCTCGGGGAGTTGTGACAGTGTCACTTGATTGCAGCGGGAACATTGAAAGAGATTACATCTAGCTAGTACTGTTTGCTTCCTGGGCAGTTCTACTTGACTACTTTTACTTTTCTTTTTTTCATTTTTTTTTTTTTTTTTTTGAGTTAGAGTCTCGCTCTGTCACCCAGACTGGAGAGCACTAGTCGCTCCCGACCACTACAGCCTCAACCTGCTTGTCACTGGCAATCCTTACGCCTCAGCCTTCCAAGAAGCTGGAACTATGGGCGCGTGCTACCCCTCCCAACTCATTTATTTAAATTTTATTGTAGAGATGAGGTCTCACCAAATTGCCCCGGTGGGTCTCGAACCCGTGGACTCAGGCAGTCAGCTCACCTCAGCCTCCCAAAGTGCTGGGATTACAGACTGAACCACCAAACCCGGGTACTTTTAGTTTTCTTAAGCCTTTGGAGCTTCCGATTTAATCATGGATATAATGTTTCTAGAGTAATGCTGGGTGGCCAGAAGGTTGTAAGCGGCTTTCGTTTGATGCACGCTTATGTGTGAATAATTCTTTTGTTTTCCAGTTTATTCCTTTAAAGGACAGTTGTAAGTGGATTTTTTAAAAAAGGATATATCTATATAGTGTGCCCCAGGAATGCAAAACTTTATATTTGGAGCTCGGTCTTTCAGGGTTTTGGTTGCATGAATTAAATGTTTATTCAGCAACTTACTCTCTGTTGTAAATG
>NW_007202888.1:0-851 GCF_000164805.1 Carlito syrichta | reverse complement strand
GAAACGACATGCCATCCAGTGTAGCCCGGTTGTTACAAGCACAGTCTTGGCAGGTGGAGAGGTCTGGTGTGTTGAGGAAGGGCAGGAATCCTGTGGCTGTGCTGTCAGAGCAGGAGGAGGTAGGAAGATAACTAGCCGATCAGAGTTTCTTGCAGGCCTGTAACATCACAGGCTTTTACTTGGAGAAGGATGGCAAGACACTAGAGTTTCCTATGCACCATGCACTGTGGTCTGGCTTATACCACAGAAGGGCACAGTGGCCTATCTAGAGAAGATGCCATGAGAGACCATGGTGTGTCATGGGTAGCACCATGCCTCCTGCCTGGTGCTGGATTCCATCATTTCTCATCTAATTCAGGGACATTATTCCACCAACTTTTCCCTTTCTTTTGCATCAGTACTCCTTTTCTAGTTAGAATGTTTGCATATAGTTATTTCGACTTACTTTATTAGCTGCTGCTTTCTGGGTTCCTTTGCTAACTCCCATCTTCCTGATCTCTCAATTACAACCCCAAAGGGCTAAATTCTGGCACTTCTTTCCTCTATTAAAACCTATATTCTCAAGTCAGGGAAGATGGTGGCCGACTGCTACATGAGTCCCAATGTGAGTGAGTGTATGGAAAATTCTGTGTACATGCTAGTGAGTGAGTGGGCATATGAGTGGCTGACTCAGGACTGGGGAGCTAGTGGCCAGGGCTCTCCTGGTGCAGTGGGGATGTTGCACCTGCTCAGCTCAGACCCTAGTGATTTCTGGGATGCAGAAACTGAACACTATTTTTTTAAAATCAACAAAACCCTTCCTGGGAAGAAAGACTGGGAGAGACTGAATAAGTGGGGGCTCGTGCCAGGGC
>NW_007202887.1:0-761 GCF_000164805.1 Carlito syrichta | reverse complement strand
CCAGGTAGCATGAGGGAGAGAGGTAGATATTTGCTATGTTAACAACACAGAGTGTTGGGATATTTGTTTTTACAGCATAACATAGCCTGTCCTGACAGAGCCACTGTCTTAAAGATGTCATTGCAGAACACAGATAGCAAAGGAATTAATTTGTGACTTTCAGTTTCAAAATCTCGGGCCCATGTACATAAATAATACATTTGAATGATCAGCTAAAGATCCGGGCTATCCTTTGCTAGACTAAATAAGGGTTCTTTGGACTTAGAAAAAAAGATGAACTATCTTGGGGAAAGCAGAGTGTGGATGCCAATGTAGCCTTGAGTCTTCTTCCCCTGTGTCTCTAGGAGATGGCAGGTTTCTCTAGACACCTAAGAAAGACTTGGAGATTCAAGGTCTGAAGGAATCTGTGTGCCATTTCAGAAAAATCCTACACCTAGGAGATCATATTTTTCAAAGTGTGTCTACAGCTGAGTCACTTCACAGAGTTCTCACCCTCTCATTGACACAAGATGGAAAGAAGAGGCCCATGCACCCAGAAAATTCATTAAACAGTAAAAGATGTGAAGTGAGGTCTGGCTGACCTGAAAAAGCCTAGTGTTTGGGGATAGGGAAGAGTGTAGTAGCTCTCCCCAGTGACTCTGTAACTAACTAATTATGCAAGACCTCTCCAGCTCCAGTTCTACCAAACTCTCCAACTACATTCCCTGTCATTTACATTGATGGGCCCTCTTTTAGCCATATGAAGTTGATTATGCTTCCCT
>NW_007202886.1:0-894 GCF_000164805.1 Carlito syrichta | reverse complement strand
CTGGTTTTCAAGTTGTTTCCATACAAGTGTACGTAGTAGTCTCTAATGATCTTTTGTATTCTTCAGGTCAGATGTGACTTCATCTTTTGTGTTTCTGATTATGCTTATTTGGTTTTTTCTCGTTTTTTCTTGGTCAGTCTAGCTAGGGGACCATCAATCTTGTTTACCCTTTCGAAGAACCAGCTTTTTGTTTCATTGATTTTTTGTATTATCTTTTTGTCTTCTATGTCCTGGATTTGGGCTTTTATTTTGGTGATCTGGATTCTTCTGCTGAAATTAGGGTTTTTGTGGTCTTGCTTTTCCAGCTTCTTTAGGTGGCTTGTTAGGTTGTCAATTTCTGTTCCTTCCATTTTCCTCATGTGTGTTTGTAGGGATATAAATTCCCCTCTTATTACAGCTTTTAAGGCATCCCAGAGATTTTGGTAAGATGTTTCTTTATTTTCATTTGTTTCCAGGTATCTTTTGATCTCTATTTTGATGTTATCATTGACCCAGGAGTTATTTAGCATCATGCTGTTTAGTGTCCATGTCTTTGTGGGTTTTGGGGGGACTTTGTTGGTGTCAATGTTTATTTTTATTCCACTGTGGTCCGAGAAGGTGCATGGCAGAATTTCAGTCCTTTTAAATTTGCTTATACTTGATTTGTGTCCAATTATGTGGTCCATCTTAGAATATGTTCCATGTGGTGATGAGTAGAATGTGTATTCTGTGGTCTTTGGATGGAGTGTTCTATAGGTATCAATTAAGTCCGTTTGGTCCAGAGTCTCATTGAGGTTCCAGATCTCCTTGCTGAGTTTTTGTCCTGATGATCTGTCTAAGGTTGTGAGTGGTGTATTAAAGTCCCCAGTTATTATGGTGTTAGAGTCAATGTCTTTCTTTAGTTTCCTAGAAGTG
>NW_007202885.1:0-784 GCF_000164805.1 Carlito syrichta | reverse complement strand
CCTTTCAAAGAACCCAGCTTTTTGTTTCATTGATTTTTTGTATTATCTTTTGTCTTCTATGTCCTGGATTTGGGCTTTTATTTTGGTGATCTGGATTCTTCTGCTGAAATTAGGGTTTTTGTGGTCTTGCTTTTCCAGCTTCTTTAGGTGGCTTGTTAGGTTGTCAATTTCTGTTCCTTCCATTTTCCTCATGTGTGTTTGTAGGGATATAAATTCCCCTCTTATTACAGCTTTTAAGGCATCCCAGAGATTTTGGTAAGATGTTTCTTTATTTTCATTTGTTTCCAGGTATCTTTTGATCTCTATTTTGATGTCATCATTGACCCAGGAGTTATTTAGCATCATGCTGTTTAGTGTCCATGTCTTTGTGGGTTTTGGGTCGACTTTGTTGGTGTCAATGTTTATTTTTATTCCACTGTGGTCCGAAAAGGTGCATGGCAGAATTTCAGTCCTTTTAAATTTGCTTATACTTGATTTGTGTCCAATTTTGTGGTCGATCTTAGAATATGTTCCATGTGGTGATGAGTAGAATGTGTATTCTGTGGTCTTTGGATGGAGTGTTCTATAGGTATCAATTAAGTCCGTTTGGTCCAGAGTCTCATTGAGGTTCCGGATCTCCTTGCTGATTTTTTGTCCTGATGATCTGTCTAAGGTTGTGAGTGGTGTATTAAAGTCCCCAGTTATTATGGTGTTAGAGTCAATGTCTTTTTTTAGTTTTCCTAGAAGTTGCTTTATGAATGTTGGTGCGCCTATGTTGGGTGCATATATGTTTAGGATAGATATT
>NW_007202884.1:0-788 GCF_000164805.1 Carlito syrichta | reverse complement strand
CCGCCATCCCTAGGCAGCCCAGGCACTCACTCCGGCCCTCCTGTGCTTCTGGACCTTTCCTTCAGGGTTTTCCCTGGAGTCGCTCCAGGCATGTCCTCCCGCCACCTGCCTCAGCTTGTCCTGCCTGCAGCGCCATGCTCACTGCAGTCCCTGCAGCCCCATGCCCTTGGGGCACTTAAGGTGCACTATTCTAACCTGGGGTCAATGGGGGGGTGCCTGACCCTGCTTGGCATGATGGTACAGACTGGGCACCCAGGAGCTGGGGCCTTGGGAGCAGTGGGGTCGCCACAGGTAGACCCCCCAATGTCTTAACCTGAAACCCAAGGCACCAGGGTAACAATTGTGCATGATCCCGCGGGTCTCGGCCACTGGGAACTGTGTGACACTCGCTAAACTGTCGCAAAGAGGGAGTGGCTTCCTACGTCTTGGTGGAGAAAAGTGAGAGGTTCTCATGAGTGCTTAACGATGCTGGTAAACCAGGGCCCACGTTGGGGCGGAGGCAGGCTGGGGTGGTCGGCCTGGAACAGTCAGGCCCTCCACCTTGCTGCCTGGAGTCCCTGCCATCTGGGCAATGGAGAAAGGTCATTTTGAAAGGTTGGAGACCAGGCCCATTGCATCCTGACGGCGAGTCTCTGCACCCAGTGCTGGGAAAATGGCGTCCCCAAGGAACGTCCCCCTCTTCACTGGGGACCTCATGATGTCAGAGCTTCAAACTAGAGAATTATTTTGGAGAAATGAAACTGTGGACACTGTAGATTTGTTTGATCTTGCCCTTATGTAATGTGCCC
>NW_007202883.1:0-686 GCF_000164805.1 Carlito syrichta | reverse complement strand
CAGTCTGGCTAGAGTAGAGAGGAATTACATAAAATTATTATGGAAGCAATACTTGTTCGTTGTGTAAAATTTGAAAAATACAGGAAAAGAGAAAGCATGCCATGGCTAGCTTCAAACCTCAGAGTTTATTGCTGTGAACATTTGTTGCATTTTTCTCATCTCCTACATGGATATTCATAGAACAGCATGTTTGATGTGATCCCATTTGGCTTAGACCATAGATATGTGTACAGGCATAAAATGCATTTACATATACATGTGTGAAAATGCACCAAGTCAAGTTGGGATCATGCTTACATGTTATTTGTTACCTGCTTTTTTAACATTATAATATACTTAAATATTTTTAATATCCTTGGATGCAAGCATATTTTAAGTAAACTATTATGAGTTGCAGCGGTTCATTTCTGTGATTAAAAAAAAAATTCTTGATTGGGTGTGGTGGCTCAAGCCTGCCAACCCAGCACAGTGGGAGGCCGAGGCGTGAGGATTGCTAGAGCACAGGAGTTCAAGACCAGCATGGGCAATGTGGTGAGACCTCGTCTCTACAATAAATCAAAAATTAGCCAGGTGTGGTGGTGTGTCCCTATAGTTCCAGCTGCTTGAAAGGCTGAGCAAAATGATCGCTGGAGCGTGCCACTGCACTCCAGACTGGGCAACAGAGTAGACTCTCACTCAAAAAAAAA
>NW_007202882.1:0-1087 GCF_000164805.1 Carlito syrichta | reverse complement strand
AGGATTTAGCATCAGAGTACCTTTTACTGAATTGACTAATCTCCCGCTCTTGCTCAAGCCAGATTCTTGGAAACCATCAATATAAAACTCTGTAAAATACTTTCTCTTCAAAGAAATCAAATTCCATTCACAAATGATACTTTTCACTTATTCTTTTAATACCACTGAGTCAGATATAACATGACCAAGAAAGATCATTGTTTCTGTCAATTCTCCATTAAAAATCCTCAGAAGTTCCTTAGAAATACTTATTATCATCACTTTCCATGGTGAAGCATCAAGATGTGTCTGACTTATTCTGAAGTCACTCCCACTGCTACCACCCACTCTTTTCTTGAAGCTACAATGTACCTAACTATCCTTTTCTCACCTGTATTCCTGCATCTGTTTAAATGACACAAATTGAGAATACACAAGCTTATTCTCAACAGCACAGGCTCTTAATACAGACAACTGTCCAGAACTTTCTAGTTGACAGTGCCATGTGTGTGTGTGTATTCTCCATCAGCTATTCTCTTTGCTCCTTCAGGCAACGACAAAGTTATGAGGGATGAAGCTTACAGCAGTTGGGCAGAACATTCACTTTGGCTTAAAAGCCTCTGCCACATTGGAGGTGGCACCCCAGGAGAAACGCCACAGACACTGATTTCAGGGTACCTAAGGGAGCAAGCCCAATTATAAGAATCATCACACTCAGGGAAACCCAGAGATATGGCTTTCTCCTTAGGTGTTTATTATTAAATACTATTTTTCATAACCTTTATTATTAATTCATCTCAGACCAGTTGCAGTCAATATGGGGAAGATTTTTACCATAAGCAGCACAACCTGCCTTTATCAGATTTCCAAGAAAACAAAGTAAGAACATGAGCCAAAGTCAAATTTTTATGCAGAAGAAAAGGATTTTGTGAACCCTTCACCACATTTTAATATTTATTCAAATTATTCTCTTTAATTGGAAAGGAATCACTAAAGTAAAGTTTGGGAAAGCAGGATGACTATTAAAATGGCACACAATGTTAGGGAAATTATAAATACGGCCTTACAGAGATCTGAACCTAAAAGTAGCTCTAGATATATCAACATA
>NW_007202881.1:0-826 GCF_000164805.1 Carlito syrichta | reverse complement strand
TGCTTAATGATGCCATCAGGTACCAAACTCCTTTCATGGCTTTGCTCTTTAATTTTCTTCCCTCAACTGAAGGCAGAATCTTTCTCTGGTTGTGGGTTTGCTGCCAGGAACAATCAAGGCTATTGGCATTCTCATTTATGCCTTTAGTAGGCAGAGAGGCTTTCTCTCAATTATAGCCAAAAACTCTTGACCTTCAGTCATATTAGATAAGTGTGGATTACATTTCTCTTCTGAACCAATTACTGTTTCTAAATTGGTTTTAGTTTCAACTGTTCAGTTCCATCTACATCCTGTGTTTTTTTCAATAATGATAGTCATTACATGTAGCTGTAATCTCGTATGATTTTACTCCCATGATGCATAGCATGGCGTCTGCTGCTCAGTAGGTACTCACCAAAATTTAACAAATGAGTGACTGAGTAAAATGAATGAACACATGAATGAGTAGAAGCAAAAATAAATGTACATCATAAATAATGATGGGTGCCATGGTTTGAATGTTTGTATCTCCTCCAATATTTATATTGAAACTGAATCCCCAAGGCAATAAAATTGAGGTGATTGAGTCATGAGGCTGGAGCTCTCATGGGTGCGAATAGCAACCTTATCAAAGAGTTTAAAGGAAACATCCTAGGCCCTTTCCAATCACCACCACAAGATGACACAGAAATCAAGGTGCCATCTTGCAATTAGTGAAAGTAGTCTCACCAGAAACTAAATCTGCTGAAACCTGGATCACAAACATCCCAACCTTCACAACTGTGAGAAATACATTTTTATTTTGTATAAGTTACCCAGATTTGGGTATTTTTAATGGCAGCAGGAA
>NW_007202880.1:0-1251 GCF_000164805.1 Carlito syrichta | reverse complement strand
CCTTGGAAGCTCAGAAGTCACATCTAGCAACCATATCTCTTGTCCATTAATCAGAGCTGCTGCCATTTCCTCACTTTATACATTTCTTTTCCAGATAAGGTGATGTTTGAACAAAGGATTTTTTGACTACATATAAATTTGAAAAATCACTGAGATACGTGATTGTCAGAGTTCTGACACTAGTATCCTCAGTTGATTTCATGACATGCAAACTTCCAATCTGAAACACAGCAAATTAACACATATCCTTTCCAGGATCAGACAGTGGATCTTCTGGTCAGATACAGTGGGATATGTAATCATGTCCCTCAGTGTGGAACTGTTAAGTATTTGGTTGATTTTTATGATGAATATAATGTTAAATGGAAAGCTGGGATGACCAACCTGAACAAGGAGAATAATACTTTCAAGTAAAAGTAATTCACCTTTATTCTATTAGTACCAATGAAGATAATTCATTTGAAAGTCTTCTTTGCATCAACGTATTTAGGCCACAACACAAAGACTGCCTACAGTTTTGTAATGAAGGAGGACAAATACAGTGCTTGCAATAAGTTAGAATAATAATCTTACCATATTATGTCACAAAACTCCCAATAGACGTGTGCAGAAGCACTAATTCAATATCACAGGAACAAACATTGCCACTATTTCTATAGTTTTCTTGCTAACTTCACAAATACATAATATATGCAAAACATACTATTGAGTTTCAGTTTCCATTCATCAAACTCAGTGTCAATTATGTCTGGTGTGGCATTATATCTAGTGTGGCACAGTGACACATGCCTGTCATCCCAATGCTTTAGAAGGCTGAGGTATGAAGATTGCCTGAGGCCGGGAGATGAAGACCAGCCTAGGCAGCACAAAAGGACTCTGTCCCCTACACAATTAAAAAAAATAGTGGGACGTGATAGCATAAGCCCTTAGCTCAACTACTGGAGAGTCTAAGGCAGGAAGATGGCTGGAGCCAAGGAGTTTGAGCCTGCAGGGAGTGTGATCACACCACTGCACCTCAATTTGAGTGACAGAGCAAGACTCCATCTTTAATGAAAAATTAATAACAAAAGTAAGAAAAAAATGTTATCACTGCTTCTTGGCATTTTTACCTGGAATAAGCTCTGGCATGCTTCTGGTAGCTACTTTGTTCTTGTCTACAAAGAGGAAGAAAGAGTGAATGCCACTGGTTCCCTACCAGGTTGTTCAAGCCTCATTGAAGTAGTCACTTCTGGGATGGCATGAACCTAACTG
>NW_007202879.1:0-478 GCF_000164805.1 Carlito syrichta | reverse complement strand
GAGGCCGGGAGATGAAGACCAGCCTAGGCAGCACAAAAGGACTCTGTCCCTACACAATTAAAAAAAATAGTGGGCGTGATAGCATAAGCCCTTAGCTCAACTGCTGGGGAGTCTAAGGCAGGAAGATGGCTGGAGCCAAGGAGTTTGAGCCTGCAGGGAGTGTGATCACACCACTGCACCTCAATTTGAGTGACAGAGCAAGACTCCATCTTTAATGAAAAATTAATAACAAAAGTAAGAAAAAAATGTTATCACTGTTTCTTGGCATTTTTACCTGGAATAAGCTCTGGCATGCTTCTGGTAGCTACTTTGTTCTTGTCTACAAAGAGGAAGAAAGAGTGAATGCCACTGGTTCCCTACCAGGTTGTTCAAAGCCTCATTGAAGTAGTCACTTCTGGATGGCATGAACCTAACTGAGCTATGGTGCTCTCTAATCTGTTAACATAAGAAGTTAAATAAAATAAGCTGCATTCAACCC
>NW_007202878.1:0-710 GCF_000164805.1 Carlito syrichta | reverse complement strand
TAGATCCAGGAAGTTAAGCCTTTGTCAGACCTAGAGTTGGCAAATACTTTTTCCAGTCTGTAGGCTGTCTCCTGCTCTCTGATGGTTTCTTTGACTTTGCAGAAGCTTGTCACTTTAATAAGGTCCCATTTGTCTATCTTCTCTCTTAAGTCCTGTGGGTTTTGGTTTTGTACAGGAATTGGATGCCAGTTCTGATTTCCATGAGAGTATTTCCTTCCTTTTCTAAGGTTCTTATGGTTTGAGGTTTTACATTTAGGTCTCTGATCCATTTGGAGTTAACCTTTGTGCATGGGGATAGATAGGGGTCCTGTTTCAATCTTCTGCATGTGGTCAGCCAATTTTCCCAGCACCATTTACTGAATAGGTTCTCCTCTCCCCATTGGTAGGTGGTGGGGGCTTTGTCGAAGATGAGTTGGTTGAGAAATTGAGGTTTTGCTTCTGGAATCTCAATTCTGTTCCATTGATCTATATGCCTGTTCCTGTACCAATACCAAGCTATTTTGATGATTGTAGCTTTATAGTAGAGTTTGAAGTCTGGTATTGTGATACCACCTGCTTTGTTTTTTTTTTGCTGAGGATTGTTCTGGCTATTCTTGGACGTTTGTGTTTCCATATGAATTCCTGTGTTGTTTTTTCTAGGTCTGAGAAGAATGTTGTTGGTAATTTAATGGGTATTGCATTGAATTTGTAGATTGCCTTAGGTAAGATGG
>NW_007202877.1:0-923 GCF_000164805.1 Carlito syrichta | reverse complement strand
ATAAGGAGACAGTTTAAAAGGTCCACAAAGGGGTGAGGAGAAAAAGAGTTCACTTTGAGATAAGCTGATGCATGTAAACTGGCCATTATCCATGTGCATACATTATCTTTGCTCTCTGCTTCACATTCAAATTCTTCCATACAAACCATTTTGTCATATATTCTTTTAGCACTACAAAAATAAGCGTGAAGTTGAAATCTGGAATGTAAAGCTCAATAGCAGGTCAAATCTCGAAGGTTTCAAATTTGCAAGTTTCAAGAGTAGCCATGCAAACAGTTGATACTTTCCAGGAAAACATGAGGCCTATAAGAGGAAAAGGCTGATGATGGAAGTTGGCCATCCTCTCATGAGCAAAGGAGAGGATGACAGAGGGGACCAGAAGTGGTCAGGGTAAGAAGAACCAAGAGAGTACAACGTGGGTTTAACTTCAATCCATGATGAAGTAGCTCTATTCACAAGGCTTCCCTAAACAGATTGCGACTTTTGTTCCTATCTGTGGTCATAGAAGCTGGTCACAGAAATACCAAACAGGCCTCAGGGTATAACTGCTGTTAAAAAAGGCCATTCTATATCCAAACACTCTGTTAAACTGCCTTTCTGGTGCTCTGGCTCCACCTTTTAGTATAGAAGTATACTTCTGATTGTTTTGCTTTAGGGGGAAAATGTTTTGTAACACTAGCAAAAAAAATTGAGATTACAAAACTGCAGTAAACTACTTATCAGATTGATACTGTGATAGTTTTCTCTGAGGACTCTTAATTTATTGACGTGGTACTTTTAGTTAAACATATTTCCACAGTGGTAAAAACTCAAGACCACACAGGAAACTTTTACCCTCTTCTTAGATAGATGTCTTTAAACAGAGTGCTACCATTTAGAAGTAATACGTTTATTTAAGAAATCTTTCTATATAAACCTTTCTA
>NW_007202876.1:0-725 GCF_000164805.1 Carlito syrichta | reverse complement strand
AAAATAAAATGCTATGTTCATTAAAAATTATTGAAATTTAAAATATAGGCACTTTATTTTCTGTCGACCTTCCCTATATCTGTCATAATAACTGAAAAGAAAAATATGTGTTTTCTAGGAACTTCCAGTGTCTTCTTGTTTGATTTTGCTCGGCTTGACTTCCACCTCTCCCTGCTCTGACATCCAAGCCTGGGCTCTTTTGTTTCTGCCTGGGAAGGGGAGGCCTTATCTCCCTGAGGAAGCTGGGGGACATGGGTCAACACTTTAAAGTGGTTTCTTCTGGGCTATAGTTACTGAGAGCGCAAGACCTGCCGACAACAGCAGGGTAATGGGGTCAGCATTGAAAAGGGCACTTCAGTTGTGGAATTTCTTCCTACAAAAGCCCCCATGGTTGGCCTGCCTCTAGACTGAGGCATAAAATGACCACCCCTTGATTTTCACAGCACTGTCCTAGGGCTCTCGTAGGGGGACACTGACAATTCCTGGACTCTGGGGCAGAGATGGAAGGGGTCCTCGCTGTCCCCTGCATCCTCCACACAGATTTATGTTCTCTAACACAAGACCAGTCTGGGTGGGTCCCCCAATAGTTGTGCTGAGGTCTGTGATGGGCTAGGTACCTCTAGATGGGACATGGTTTGGGACAGTCATACTCGTTAAAGACTAGGAACCATCAGCGTCACTTTAACATCAATATTACATATTATTTTGCTTTTCATATCATTATG
>NW_007202875.1:0-840 GCF_000164805.1 Carlito syrichta | reverse complement strand
CAAGTGACTCCATGTGTCAGTCATCAAAATGGGATTTTTTTTTTTTTTCGAGTCGGAGTCTCACTCTGTCACTCAGACTGGAGTGCGGTGGCCACTTCTGGCCACTGCAGCCTCGACCCGATGGGCTCTGGTGATCCTTCCACCTCGGCCCTCCGAGGAGCTGGGACCACAGGAGCGCACTACCGGGCCCGGCCGATTTTTTTTTTTTTTACTTATTTATCGTAAAGCTGAGGTCTTGCCAAGTTGCCCGGGCGGGACTCGAACGCTCGGGCTCAAGCGGTCCACTCGTCTCAGCCTCCCAAAGTGCGGGATCACAGACCGAGCCACCGAGACCAGCCAGAGTTGGAATTTAAAACATGGTACAAACCGTTCGAACCCAGAAGCTCTTTATATTTCTGAAGGGTCCCACGAGGTCCCATACAGTCATTCGCTTCGGTTTTCAGAAGCCCACTCGGCAGACACGCTTGGCAAGAAGACACATCTGCAGGCAGAAGAATGGGCCTTTGACCTTCGAACAGACAAGGCCCTCTCGTGTCAAGTTAAATATGAAAGAAGATCTCTCCCGCTCATCAGAAAGGGTCTCCAGACATAAAGGGCATCCAACAAAGTAATTCTAGAAGGAAGAACCCGATGGGGAAAAGAAGAGAAACGGATGACCGGCACACCGTCTTGAGATCTGGCGGCAGTGAGCGCAAAATCTGTTCAAACGTATCAGCCGCCTGGAAAAAAACGTGTTCCGTCAAAAACCTCTAGAGCTTTTGTCATTCTACAACCGCCCCCGCCCGCAACTGTCTTCGAGATGGAGGGAAACAATCATTTCAATCGCATGAAGTCAACGGG
>NW_007202874.1:0-759 GCF_000164805.1 Carlito syrichta | reverse complement strand
ATAGATATTTCTTGTGATGGATTGAGCCTTTTATCATTATGTAGTGGCGTCTGTACCTTTTTGATTTTTAATAGTTTGAAGGGTATTTGTCTGAAATAAGATGGCTACTCCTCCTTTCTTTTGTATTCCGTTTGCCTGGAAGTTTGTTTCCCATCCTCTTACTTTGAGTCTGTGGGTGTCCTTTCTAGTGAGGTGAGTCTCTTGAAGGTAATAGATTGTTGCCTGATGATATTTTATCCATTTTGCCAATCTTTGTCTTTTCAGTGGTGCATTTAGTCTGTTCACATTTAGGCTAATAATTGAAATGCAAGAGTTGATCCCTGTCATAAGGTTCTTACAGAGTTGTTCCTGTTTATTTCTTGTCTTTCTTTGGGTTTTGGAGTTGGTTCATGTGTGTTTTTAATCTTTTGCCTGTACTCTTGTGAAGAATGCTGTTGTTCTTTTTTCTTTTTCTTCTGTGTTCAGTACTTTCTTAAGTGTTTCTTGTAGAGGTGGTCTGGTGGCGGCATAAGTTCTTAGGGATTGGATGTCTGGAAAAGATTTCAATTCTCCCTCATTTATGAACCTTAGTTTGGCTGGGTAGGTTATTCTTGGTTGAAATTGTTTCTCTTTTAGAACTTTGAAGATATGGCTCCAGGCTCTCCTGGCCTGAAGGCTTTCTGTGAATAAATCTGCTGCTATTCTAATTGTTTTTCCCTGGTATGTAGTCTGGCCTTTTTCTCTTGCTGCCTTTAGGATTGTTCCTTTCATAGTTACTTG
>NW_007202873.1:0-874 GCF_000164805.1 Carlito syrichta | reverse complement strand
AATGTTATATTCTCTCTCCACAAGGGTGGCTTTCCAGTTCAGTCAGTTTCGCTTGAGTCTGGAGCCCTGACATATTAGATTCAATGCCTTTGACCTTGTGCATCCTTCTGTTCTTGCCCTGGGCCCAGTTTTCCTGCTCCCAAAGCTTCTCCCTCTCAGCTTCTTCAGAGCATGAGTCTCTGGTCTCCCAGAGAGCAGCTGCATGCCCGGTTCTCCTCATAGGGGTGGAGGGAAGGGAATCATCTGTTTGTTTGTTTTTCTTCCACCCACTGTAAGACCTCCAAGGGACTGGGCACAGCAATTGGACTTCTTCCCATTGGACTATTGGGGCTTCCTCCTCTGGAAACTCTTCTTAATTATTTCATTTTTCAGAAAATGTGTTCATGACCTCTCTCCTGTCTTCTTGGTTATTGGGGTTCACACTGGTCTAAAAGTTTTTTTAAAAAAAAATTTGTTATCATGTTCATGCCACTTAAGGAAGGAGAGGAGATAAGCCCAGTTTGCACCTCAATGAGTTTGTTTAACTAGAAAACTGTACAAACGGGAACCCCCACAACCAGAATTTACTTTTAAAAAATTGTGTTTTTATTCTTGCATGTGTAAACTTCAGTCACCTTCAAAGGACTCTCCGTTTGAGGCTATACACCTGTCGGCATGCTTTTTCCACTGCTCATAACATATTTTGAGCGCATCCATCTTGATCCCTTTTAGGGCTTTTGCTGTTTTTTCCTTTCACGTTTTCCACACTGGCAAAATGTTTCCCTGTGAGGATTTTTTTCATCTGGAGAAATGAATAAAATGTCGTTTAGGGTGTGATCGGGGAACACGGAATGAGAGGCATGGTGGGCATGTTGTTTTTGGTAAAAACTGCTGA
>NW_007202872.1:0-690 GCF_000164805.1 Carlito syrichta | reverse complement strand
TGGTCTCCCAGAGAGCAGCTGCATGCCCGGTTCTCGTCATAGGGGTGGAGGGAAGGGAATCATCTGTTTGTTTTCTTCCACCCACTGTAAGACCTCCAAGGGACTGGGCACAGCAATTGGACTTCTTCCCATTGGACTATTGGGGTTTCCTCCTCTGGAAACTCTTCTTAATTATTTCATTTTCAGAAAATGTGTTCATGACCTCTCTCCTGTCTTCTTGGTTATTGGGGTTCACACTGGTCTAAAAGTTTTTTAAAAAAAAAATTTGTTATCATGTTCATGCCACTTAAGGAAGGAGAGGAGATAAGCCCAGTTTGCACCTCAATGAGTTTGTTTAACTAGAAAACTGTACAAACGGGAACCCCCACAACCAGAATTTACTTTTAAAAAATTGTGTTTTTATTCTTGCATGTGTAAACTTCAGTTACCTTCAAAGGACTCTCCGTTTGAGGCTATACACCTGTCGGCATGCTTTTTCCACTGCTCATAACATATTTTGAGCGCATCCATCTTGATCCCTTTTAGGGCTTTTGCTGTTTTTTCCTTTCACGTTTTCCACACTGGCAAAATGTTTCCCTGTGAGGATTTTTTCATCTGGAGAAATGAATAAAATGTCGTTTAGGGTGTGATCGGGGAACACGGAATGAGAGGCATGGTGGGCATGTTGTTTTTGGTAAAAAACTGCTGACC
>NW_007202871.1:0-943 GCF_000164805.1 Carlito syrichta | reverse complement strand
CGAGCAGCTGCATGGCCGGTTCTCCTCATAGGGGTGGAGGGAAGGGAATCATCTGTTTGTTTTTCTTCTACCCACTGTAAGACCTCCAAGGGACTGGGCACAGCAATTGGACTTCTTCCCATTGGACTATTGGGGATTCCTCCTCTGGAAACTCTTCTTAATTATTTCATTTTTCAGAAAATGTGTTCATGACCTCTCTCCTGTCTTCTTGGTTATTGGGGTTCACACTGGTCTAAAAGTTTTTTAAAATAAAATTTTGTTATCATGTTCATGCCACTTAAGGAAGGAGAGGAGATAAGCCCAGTTTGCACCTCAATGAGTTTGTTTAACTAGAAAACTGTACAAACGGGAACCCCCACAACCAGAATTTACTTTTAAAAAATTGTGTTTTTATTCTTGCATGTGTAAACTTCAGTTACCTTCAAAGGACTCTCCGTTTGAGGCTATACACCTGTCGGCATGCTTTTTCCACTGCTCATAACATATTTTGAGCGCATCCATCTTGATCCCTTTTAGGGCTTTTGCTGTTTTTTCCTTTCACGTTTTCCACACTGGCAAAATGTTTCCCTGTGAGGATTTTTTCATCTGGAGAAATGAATAAAATGTCGTTTAGGGTGTGATCGGGGAACACGGAATGAGAGGCATGGTGGGCATGTTGTTTTTGGTAAAAAACTGCTGACACTAAACAAGGTGTGCGCAGGTGTGCTCATAAATCACCCACCATGAAACAGACAAATGGATTGAAAGAATCTCTTTAAAAAATTCACTGAAGCCAAAAGCAGTCTCTCAAAGCAATACTAGCTGGTACTCTGATGCCCATGGATACCTAGAACACTTACTTAGCAGGGGAGTTCTGTACTGCAAGGGGCCCGCTTTCCAAAAATAATTCCTGTTTTTGTGTGTATGTGTGTGTGTCCCTCCTAATATGTCACTTTTGAAACCT
>NW_007202870.1:0-1343 GCF_000164805.1 Carlito syrichta | reverse complement strand
CATGAAACAGACAAATGGATGAAAGAATCTCTTTAAAAAATTCACTGAAGCCAAAAGCAGTCTCTCAAAGCAATACTAGCTGGTACTCTGATGCCCATGGATACCTAGAACACTTACTAGCAGGGGAGTTCTGTACTGCAAGGGGCCCGCTCTCCAAAAATAATTCCTGTTTTTGTGTGTATATGTGTGTGTCCCTCCTAATATGTCACTTTTGAAACCTTGTCAGGGGAAAATTTACCCAGAATGCTGTTCCATGGTCAGCTCTAAATTAAGCTGATTCCCAGGCAAGATGACAAATTGCCCTATCTCTCTTGCCTGATTTTTAACTTTTAAAATGGTAGTGAGAGGTAGCAAGGACTGGCAGGACCCTTGGGAAGAGATTCACATTCACAAAATGCCAATGATGTGCCAAGTGAACAAGACTTTATCCCCGCAGGCTTCCAGTGCAAATTACCCAAATTAAGCTCATGTTTACCTGTCTTATGTGATTGTTTTTGCAAAGTCTTGATTCTTGTTGCTGTTGTCAAAGTCAGTGAAAATGAAATAAGGTGGTATCTCTGGAAATCAGACCAACCTATGCCCTGTTATAGACTTTTCACACGGCACTATCATGATCATTGACATCACTGATTCTCTGGCCCGCTGCGGGAAGATATTCTGACATATTCACCACCAGGGACAAAGTAGCTCCATGAATCACTGTGTAATACATGGCAGTCCCGCTATAGGGTGATCATTTAAATGGAAGGAAATAAATGGCCAATACAAAGTGATCCCAGAATTCAGTGTCATCTATGACTAAGGCTCAGAGGCTTTATGCTCACAGATGGCTACTTGATGCACCCGGTTTTTGTTCTAAGAAATCAACTGGTGCCATGAACATTGTGTTGTGAGGACCAGAAGTCAACTCATGTTAGTCTAGGCAAGGTGTCATGTACTCTAAGGGCTCTGACCTCAGGAAGAATCGAGGACTTACAAGATTTAGAAAGTCACTACACAGCTTTTTCTCATACCTCCCTCCATATCTCCTGGGGACCTATTGGTATCTCCTCTGTAACACAAGCCAGCTTCAATCTCCCCTCTTTGCCAACTGCTTCTCAAGTCATTCATCACCTTGCACTTGGCTCCTTTTTATTTTATTTTATTTTTAGTGTGAAACAGGATTCATTGAGAGGATAGAAGAGCTCCTACAGTGGGAGGGGACCCGAAGGGTTTGCCCACTTGGCTGCTTTAAATGGCAACCTCTCCACACTGGCTTTCTAGCTTGACTTCACAAAGCTAACAACTTGGCATTCATTCATTCTAATTCCGAGTTCCCAGGGAGTGAGGATCATCGGTCAAGT
>NW_007202869.1:0-765 GCF_000164805.1 Carlito syrichta | reverse complement strand
CCATTGTCACCTACAACCTATTATATATACTAATGTTTGATAAGAATTTTTTAAATGGGAAATGTAGGCTCACACCTGTAATCCCAGCACTTTGGGAAACTGAGACAGGAAGATCACTTGAGGCCAGGAGTTTGAGATCAGCCTGGGCAACATATTGATACTCCATCTCTACAAAAAAAAATTAAAAATGAAAATTAGTAGGGCATAGTGACATGTGCTGTAATCCCAGCTACTTGCGAGGCTGCGGTGGGATGATCCCTTGAACCCAGGAGTTTAAGGCTGCAGTGAACTATGATGTGCCACTGCACTCCAGCCTGAGCAAGAAAGCAAGACCCTGTCTCAAAAAAAAAAAAAAAAGAAAGAAAGAAAAGAAAAGAAATACAAGTTTTCATGAACAAAGTTAAGAGATAGCTATAGTGCTGGAGGGTCAGTGTTGGAATTCTGGCACAACTACTTATTTGTTCTGTGACTTTAGCAGACTTGACTTCTCTGTGCCTCAGTTTCCTCATCTGTAAAAATGAGGATCACAATAGTACCTACTTCATTTTGAATCAGCGGTCTCATTCTTTCACCCGGACTGGGGGTGCAGTGGCATGATTACAACTCACTACAGCCTCAACCTCCTAGGCTCAGGTGATCCTCCCGTCTCAGTCTTTCGAGTAGCTGGGGGCTAAAGGCATGTGCCACCACACTCAGGTAATTTTTTTTTTATTTTTTTGTAGAGATGAGGTGTTGCTATGCTGCCAGGCTTGTTTCAAATGACTA
>NW_007202868.1:0-794 GCF_000164805.1 Carlito syrichta | reverse complement strand
AGAGATAGCTATAGTGCTGGAGGGTCAGTGTTGGAATTCTGGCACAACTACTTATTTGTTCTGTGACTTTAGCAGACTTGATTTCTCTGTGCCTCAGTTTCCTCATCTGTAAAATGAGGATCACAATAGTGCCTACTTCATTTTGAATCAGCGGTCTCATCTTTCACCCGGACTGGGGGTGCAGTGGCATGATTACAACTCACTACAGCCTCAACCTCGTAGGCTCAGGTGATCCTCCCGTCTCAGTCTTTCGAGTAGCTGGGGGCTAAAGGCATGTGCCACCACACTCAGGTAATTTTTTTTTTATTTTTTGTAGAGATGAGGTGTTGCTATGCTGCCCAGGCTTGTTTCAAATGACTAGGCTCAAGCGATCCTCCTGTCCTGGCCTCCCAATGTGCTGAGATTACAGGCATGAGCCACTGCACCCAGTCCATATAAATAAATAATTAAATATATATATTTATGAGAAAGGGACTACTTTGAGATCATGTGGCCCTAATGTCTCAAAACTTTGTGGGCATCTAATCCACAGTTTTCTCATGGCTAGTCTTAACCATTGACTGCTATATATTGATACTATTGATATTCGCTTAAATTTAAATGTAGTTGCTAACATGTAAAATGAAAAATAATAAGGATGTACAGCTTTTCTTGCAAAACCTTCAGAAAACACGTTCCTATGTGAGCTCTATTCTCAGAGGCCCCAAATCAAGTGGTATTAGGGGACCATTACCTGCTGCAGCAGGGGCAGGTCTTTTCTTCATTTTCACATGAGTTTGCCATTGACCACACTG
>NW_007202867.1:0-808 GCF_000164805.1 Carlito syrichta | reverse complement strand
AAGGTCTTTCACGTCTCTGGTTAGGAAGATGCCAAGGTATTTCATTTTTTTTGTGGCTATGTGAATGGAATGTGTTTTTTATTTGGGTTTCTGTTTGTTTATTATTGGTGTAGAGAAATGCGATTGTCTTTTGTACATTTATTTTGTATCCTGAGACTTTGCCAAAGGCCTTTATCAATGTAAGGAGGCCTTTGACAG
The DNA here is from genome assembly GCF_000164805.1 of Carlito syrichta. Taxonomy (NCBI): domain Eukaryota; kingdom Metazoa; phylum Chordata; class Mammalia; order Primates; family Tarsiidae; genus Carlito; species Carlito syrichta. The sequence goes on along the minus strand of NW_007202867.1, from coordinate 610 downwards.
ATTCTCTTGGGTGTTCGAGGTACACCATCATATCATCTGCATAGAGAGATAACTTGACTGCCTCTTTTCCTATTTGAATACCTCTGATTGCCTCCTCTTCTCTGATTGCTCTAGCCAGGACTTCCAATACTATGTTGAACAGGAGGGGAGAGAGTGGGCATCCTTGTCTAGTTCCAGTTTTCAGGGGAATTGGTTCCAATTTTTGTCCATTTAGGAGTATGCTGGCTGTGGGTTTCTCATAGATGGCTTTTACTATTTTGAGGTATGTTCCCCGTATGCCTAGATGTTCAAGGGTTTTTATCAAGAAGGGGTGCTGGATTTTATCAAAAGCTTTTTCTGCATCTAATGATATGATCATGTGGTTTTTGTTTTGACATCTGTTGATGTATTTAATTACATTTATGGTTTTACGAATGTTAAACCAGCCTTGCATGCCAGGAATGAAGCCTACTTGGTCATGGTGGATGATTTTTGAGATGTATTGCTGAATCCGGTTTGCTAGGATTTTGTTGAGAATTTTAGCATCTATGTTCATCAAAGATATTGGCCTGTAGTTCTCTTTCTTTGTTGGATCTTTACCTGGCTTGGGTATTAATGTGATGTTGGCTTG
>NW_007202866.1:0-1282 GCF_000164805.1 Carlito syrichta | reverse complement strand
CGCTCTCAAAAGTGAGTGCCCCGAGCCTGGCGGGTCGCGTGAGGAGGTGCTCAGTCCTCTCCTCGTGTGGCCGCCGGCTCCTTCCCCTGGCGCCGAGGGATGGGTGGCGGGGCTGCCGGCGGCGGGAAGGGTGCCTGAGGCGCTAGCCCGCCGCCGTCAGACCGGGAAGAGGCCATCGCCCGCTGGGTGTGGCCGGTACCTCCAGGGTGGCCGGGCGCGGTCACGTGTGCATGCAGGCAGGTGTCACGTGAGGGGACGGGAGTGCCCAGTGCGCCGCTCCTGCCGGAAAGTCCTTCGCCCAATGTCTCTGGCTCCCATAGGGGGAGAGGCGCTCACCTCTGGGTGCCCAGAGCGGGCAGGGAGCGGGCCCTGCCGGGGTGGGGACAGGCAGATGGCGGGGACAGGCGGGCTGTAACGCTCCACTCCCCGCACGTGGCTCCCGCCAGGCAGGGCCACCAGGGTCTCCGGAGGAGTGGCTGGTGAGCTCGCCTGTCCTTGGAGTATTGGCGCCCGGCAGTCCCCAAATCCAGAAGCGGTGCAGTGTATGTGTGCAGGTTCTGGTTCTTGTGTTCAGCAGAAGGTGATAGAGGTTGGAGTACAGAATCAGAGTGTTCCTTTACTTCAAACTGTGGGCGAGTGTTTTAAAAATAGAATGAATATATCCTGGCTCTCTACTGCTCCTGCTCCTGCTCCTGCTCCCTTGCTCTCCTTACCTCTCCTGTTATCCTTGAAAACACAAAGCTTTGAGAAGGAATATCCTTAGATTTCAGAAAGAAGTTTAAATTCATGTTAAAGAGTCTTGGACTTCTTGTAAAACCATTTTTGCTGTTTTTCTTTTTGGTACAAGGAAAGGGATGAAATTTGCTTTCGGCTTGACTTTTGCAGAGCCAGAGTTTCTCCTGGCCGGCCAAATAAGAGTGCTCTGGGGATGAACGTGTTGGACTGTGAGAATGCTTTTGGTGCCTTTTCAGTCTACCCATTTAAAAATAACTCAGTCCATCTCTTAGATTTGAGAATTAGTAACAACATGAAGGCAGATAGTGGAAAAATCGCCACACAGACTTGGGGAAATGGTGAGGAGGGGAAAGTGCCTCTCCAAGCACTGTTTCTGGTAGTATGAATTTTCAGTTTGCCCAGATATGGGGAGAGAAAAGAGGGATCTCTAGGGACTCGTCCTTCAACTGTTTCAACTCCAGGCTTGGGACTGTGCTGGGGCCAAGGGAGGACTCGTTGCTGTGGCCAGCTGTCAACTTGTTTGCAGCTCACTTCTCCAGGCCCTTTG
>NW_007202865.1:0-802 GCF_000164805.1 Carlito syrichta | reverse complement strand
TCTAAAAGGGTCAGTGTCTGTGTGTGTGTGTGTGTGTGTGTGTGTGTGTGTGTGTGTGTGTCTGGTAAACTTGTTGGAGCTATCTATATGTAACGTCGTTTGTATGCGAAGTGAGTTAACTTTACTTTTCGTCTCACGTTAGGATACCTTGAAAAAGGGTTTTGTGTTTAATTGCTCTGTTCAGCATTCTGAAACCTATCTTGAAGGGAAGTCGTGGAAGAGTAGATCCATGTTTACTTCGTGATCTTTTGGGAAAAGCTGAAAGTTTCACCATGGAGTAATCATGTCAGTTTTATATTTTACTACATGGCCTTTATTAGGTGAAGGAGGTTTTCTTCTATTCTGAGTAACCTGTTAGGGTTTCTATCATGAATCAGTGTGAAGTTCTCTGAATTCCCTTTCCACATCAACAAAGAAGGGTGTATGTGGCTTCTATCATGAATAGTGTGAAGTTTTCTCAATTCCCTTTCCACCTCAGTAAAGAAGGTTGTATGTGGCTATGTTATACTGCTAGTGCGGAATGTTCCTTTGATTGAGTTTTGTATGAAATGCCATTTATGTTTTGCAAGTTGTGCTACACGTGTTTCCCAGAAATAAATCCCACTTGGCATGGCGTTTAATTTAATACATTTTAATATACGTGGCTGTGGATTGGTGTCCGAAATGCTGATGAATGCCTTACAATGAATAATTGAAGAAAAAGCATAAAGATTCCACGCCCACACCAACAGTATGGGAGCTCTGTGGACATCCACTCAGAGAACAGTCATAACCCATGATAGCAGCTGCTTTCAAAAAGTTC
>NW_007202864.1:0-1042 GCF_000164805.1 Carlito syrichta | reverse complement strand
TGCCCCAATGCTAATAAATGCATTGGAACCAGGATCTGGTTGAAGTGGTGTGTTTCAAACCCTTTAGCTCTCATGGATAAGAGCAAAGGTTATTTTGTGTCTGAAAACAAACATATTTCTGGAATAATTAATACACAATCTCCTAAACCTTATTTCTGGAGAAAATCACATATACTGTCTTTATTGTAAATGCTTTTTCTTAAATTACAGGAGAGAAGTGTGCAAAACAAATCTGTGAACAAATCCGAATTCCAGAAATCAAACTCTTTTTATTTCCATTAACTCAAAGAATTTCTATGGAAGGAAATCCTTTTCAGAGGGGTTCTTCCAGCTGGGTGGGTTGTGGGAGGCAAGGCCATGATAGCATGCCCTCCAGAGGCTGTGAGATCACCATGGTAACTGTCCCTTCCCTATCAATAAACAAGAGCTATAGACATCAATATTCTGAAAAAGCCGCTTCCTTTTCCATGGTTATGACAATATGAACTAGTTTCAAGACTGAAATGTAACTCTTTTTGTGCAAAACAAACAATATCTTTGCTGATGGAAGTATTTTACTAGAATTCGGTGTAGATAAATACAAAAATTTTGAAGTCGGCCATTGTAGTCTGGTTTCAAGCAAGGCAAAATCTGTGCCCTAAGTCATTCAAGGATGCTACAGCTGCAGGGAGTGGTGTGTGTAGGTCCAGGAAGAAGAAAAAGGAATAAATGACACATCAGAAACTAAGGTGGCAACAATAAAACAATGCATGCTCCCACCCAGCTCATGGAGTTGTTTACAAGAAGCACACACCTCAATAGTTGTCAGTGTTTGTGACAACTTCTTATCAGTAATCATCTCTAGATATCTAACTGTTACTGAGCAGAGCAAAACGAAATCAACATTTTTCAAATGAAATATATCTCTTTCCCATGAGGGCAGCTAAGTTTTACTCGCCAGCATTGTTTTCATTGGCTGAAAGATCAACATCTAAGTCTCTAAATGGCATCTCATTTCAGGTGTGCAAAATCAGCATTGCAAAATTATCACAAACACTGATTT
>NW_007202863.1:0-832 GCF_000164805.1 Carlito syrichta | reverse complement strand
CAATTCTCCAGACAGATGATCCATCACCCGCATGTAGAAAGAGTGACACTCCTTTCTACTGGGACAAGCTGATGTCCGGGCTCCAGGCTTGCCGAATCTCTCAGCAGAAGCCCTTGAAGAGCTGGAGCCTTCTGTGGACTCCTGCCTCCATCCCTGCTGCCTTCACTTACTCTGAAGGGCTCCGGGAGATGGCGATGCAGACACAGGGTTACCGGGCAGGATTTCACGAACAGGGGAAGATCAAGGTACAGGTTCCACAACCACCTTGTTAGGCCCAGAGGCTTCAGATTGGGGTGCACGGACCCAGTCCAACTGGAACCAGCTCAGTCTAATGCAGACATGTCCAACCCATGACTGACAGGCCATAAGCGGCCCGAGACAGCTAGTCATGCATCCACACAACATCTTTCAATGTCATGTGTTTTTATCTTTTATTTTCTTTGTGACCCCGTGCGTCATTCCACTTTTGAAGTTCACCATCACGGCTTATTCCTGACATCGCTTTCTGACGGCACATCCCTTCGTGAGCCGCTGTTTTTAGTTACGAAGAGCACGGAGGACAAATTGAACAACTGATTCTGATGAGCACCTTGGGAACTAACAACTGAAACCATGTCCATGAACTCAGGCATCAATGGATTCGTCTTACAAAAACAAGGTCAAATTTTCCACTGGTTTTATATTGCTCTCATTTTTCTAAACTTTATGATAAAAAAGAAGCATGTCCTGCCAGTCATGGTGGCTCATGCCTGTCATCCCAGCACTTTGGGAGGCCAAGATGAACGGATAGCCTGAGCCCACAGATTCAAACCCAGCCTGGAAAACATGGCAA
>NW_007202862.1:0-785 GCF_000164805.1 Carlito syrichta | reverse complement strand
CACAACATCTTTCAATGTCATGTGTTTTATCTTTATTTTCTTTGTGACCCCGTGCGTCATTCCACTTTTGAAGTTCACCATCACGGCTTATTCCTGACATCGCTTTCTGACGGCACATCCCTTCGTGAGCCGCTGTTTTTAGTTACGAAGAGCACGGAGGACAAATTGAACAACTGATTCTGATGAGCACCTTGGGAACTAACAACTGAAACCATGTCCATGAACTCAGGCATCAATGGATTCGTCTTACAAAAACAAGGTCAAATTTTCCACTGGTTTTATATTGCTCTCATTTTTTTAAACTTTATGATAAAAAAAAGCATGTCTTGCCAGGCATGGTGGCTCATGCCTGTCATCCCAGCACTTTGGGAGGCCAAGATGAACGGATAGCCTGAGCCCACAGATTCAAACCCAGCCTGGAAAACATGGCAAGACTTCATTTTTACAATAAATTTTAAAAAACTAGCCAGGCATGGAGGCACGTGCCTGTGGTTCCAGCTATTTGGAAGGCTGAAGTGGAAGGACTTCCTGAGCCCAGCAGGTCGAGGCTGCAATGGCCTTGAGTGAGCCACTGCACTCCAGCCTGAGCAATAGAGAAAAAAGAAAGAACTCTTGTTTTTTACATAAATGTACACACACACATATACATGCACACTAATGAGATTATATAATTTATGTGCGGCCCAAGACAACTTCTCTTTGCTCAGTGTGGCCGAGGGAAGCCAAAAGGTTGGACATTCCTGTTGTAAAGGGATGCAAAGTCTTTCCTGAAATTGAAGGCGCCG
>NW_007202861.1:0-768 GCF_000164805.1 Carlito syrichta | reverse complement strand
TTTTTCCTCTGTTGGGTTATTTGAATTATTTGTATATCTGGATATCATTCTCCTGTGAACAAAAATTTTGCAAATATTTTCTCCCATTGAACAAGTTTTTTCTTCACTTTGTTGATCATTTTTTTTCCACTGCACTGAAGCTTTTTAGTTTAAGTCTCATTTGTTTAGTTTCGGTTTTGTTGCCTACGCTTTTGAGGTCTTATACATTCTTTGCGTAGACCATATCCAGCAGAGATTTTCCTACATTTTCTTCTAGCATTTTTATAGTTTCAGGTCATACATTTAAATCTTTAATCCATTTTGAGTTGATTTTTATGTATGGTGAGAAATGGGGTCCAGTTTCATCCTTCTGTATATGACTGTCTTGTCTTTCCAGCACCATTTATTCGAGAGCATGTCCTTTATTCATTTTCCCTATTCATATTTTTTACAGAAGCATAAGAGAGAGTATCCATGTCTTACTACCTCATTAAACTGCTCATGGGCAGTAGAATATTGCAACAAGGAGCTTCTCATGTGTCCATTCATGTAGGGAATGATACAGGAGTTGTGCCTGTACTATTTATTTGTCACTTCTAGGAGTGAGAATGAGAAAATATATCATATGTAAGACTGAGATGAAGAATATTTGTATGAACTAGCCAGGAAATACATAAGGGACATTCATTTCAAGGGATCTGATTTAATGTTTAGGAAGGTCAGCATGGCCAACACAAGGGTGAATGTGCCATGGGAACTTCTCCCACCTTGCACCATCCTCTCCTCCTT
>NW_007202860.1:0-1274 GCF_000164805.1 Carlito syrichta | reverse complement strand
TATTTATGTATAAATTATATTTTTTTTAAAAATTGCAACATCCTTAGCATTTACATTTTGAATTTTTCTTTTTTTTGTATTGAAAATATAGTTTATTTGGAAAGTAAATTGGAAAGAAAAACAGAGAAAGAGAGATTTACCTCCCCAAGATAGTGGAGGGGACCAAAACTTAGGAAACAGCAGTGACAGCTCAAAGTGCCATGCAGCTGGGCCAGCAAAGCAATGGCCTACATTTGCAACTAACCTAATTTTATCTTCAAATGACACTATCCCACTTCATGAGTAGTGCAAATATCATATGATGAAATTCTCAATTCCTTCTTCACATTTACTCTAGTAGCACTATCAATCCAATAACTTATTCATATGTTATAATAACACCTTGCATTTATTTTTAGGCATTTTTGATCAGTTATCTTTTAGATACTTTAAAATTAAGAACAAGACAAATAGTTATTGTTATTTTCTCGTTTTCTAATGTTATTTCCTTATGCAGATCCCTGTTTCTGATCTGCATTATTTTTATTTCCTATGGAGAACATTCTTAATATCTTTTCCAGGGCAAGATTGCCAACAATGATTTTTTGGTCGGTAGGGTTATTTAAGAAAGTTTTTTTTTTCTTCTGAAGGACAACTTTGCTGGATATGAAATTCTAGGCTTTTAAAACGTTTTTAACCTTTCAAATATTTTCCTCCATTTGCTTCTTCTGGCAGGGTATCTGACAAGAGAGTCTGCTGTAATAATTCTTACCCTTTTTCTTCTATAGTTAAAGTACTCTTCTCTCTGACTTTGTATATCTTTGCTGTGGAGAAAAATATGGGAACATCGTATAAGGATTATACATCTTTTCTTCTTTCCCATACCAGATTTGAAGGTGATTAAAATATAAAGCAAGAAACAAACCAAAAAACACACTCATTTGAAAACAAGTTACAATTCTGGAAGTGCAAAACCCAACAAAATAATATTTTTAAATATATTTAATTTTTAAAAAGTGTCCTCATGAGTCGTTTTCTGAAAATTGTTAACTAACGTTTAAAACTTAGAAATTTCCAGATTAAGAATTTAGGACTCTTTAAATATTGGCCACATCTTCTATTCTTGTCTAATACACGTTGTCAAAAAACACTGAACAAATTAATCAGTTTCAGTTCCCTGAAACAAAAAGCAAAGGAAAAAGAGTTATTTTCAATTCAAAATAGTAACTTTTTAGTTATTTGTTTACTATGTTAAATCAATATTTTCTGCTTGCATTTCTGTGTACATTATCAAA
>NW_007202859.1:0-1033 GCF_000164805.1 Carlito syrichta | reverse complement strand
AAACGTTTTTAACCTTTCAATATTTTCCTCCATTTGCTTCTTCTGGCAGGGTATCTGACAAGAGAGTCTGCTGTAATAATTCTTACCCTTTTTCTTCTATAGTTAAAGTACTCTTCTCTCTGACTTTGTATATCTTTGCTGTGGAGAAAAATATGGGAACATCGTATAAGGATTATACATCTTTTCTTCTTTCCCATACCAGATTTGAAGGTGATTAAAATATAAAGCAAGAAACAAACCAAAAAACACACTCATTTGAAAACAAGTTACAATTCTGGAAGTGCAAAACCCAACAAAATAATATTTTTAAATATATTTAATTTTTAAAAAGTGTCCTCATAAGTCATTTTCTGAAAATTGTTAACTAACGTTTAAAACTTAGAAATTTCCAGATTAAGAATTTAGGACTCTTTAAATATTGGCCACATCTTCTATTCTTGTCTAATACACGTTGTCAAAAAACACTGAACAAATTAATCAGTTTCAGTTCCCTGAAACAAAAAGCAAGGAAAAAGAGTTGTTATTTTCAATTCAAAATAGTAACTTTTTAGTTATTTGTTTACTATGTTAAATCAATATTTCTGCTTGTATTTCTCTGTACATTATCAAAATTATTTTGCTTTGAAAAAACAGATTATGTGTTTTGTTACAATAAAAAGACATTTCTAGATACATACTTATTGTAAAAAGTTTGGAGAATCTTTTTTTCTTCATTTTTGGGGTTGGAGAATTTCTAGTCTTTGATATTTCCTTAATATCAAATAGGTATTTTAATACAAATGTAGACAAATTCAGAAACCACATGAGATGCATTTATTCATATTAGTTTCAGAAAGTGGGGTGGGTGTGAGGGCTGAGTGTTTAAAATGTTGTTACCTAAATATGCAAACTCTGTGACTAAAAAATCTATGAAGAGGTAAGTTACACAATCACACATAAAACTTTCCCATATGCTTAGCCATAGTAGTGTCAAAATGATCATTAAATTCAACTCAATTCAAGAGATATAACCTTCTGAATTCTGAGCATTGGG
>NW_007202858.1:0-1471 GCF_000164805.1 Carlito syrichta | reverse complement strand
TAACGTTTAAAACTTAGAAATTTCCAGATTAAGAATTTAGGACTCTTTAAATATTGGCCACATCTTCTATTCTTGTCTAATACACGTTGTCAAAAAACACTGAACAAATTAATCAGTTTCAGTTCCTGAAACAAAAAGCAAGGAAAAAGAGTTGTTATTTTCAATTCAAAATAGTAACTTTTTAGTTATTTGTTTACTATGTTAAATCAATATTTCTGCTTGTATTTCTGTGTACATTATCAAAATTATTTTGCTTTGAAAATACAGATTATGTGTTTTGTTACAATAAAAAGACATTTCTAGATACATACTTATTGTAAAAAGTTTGGAGAATCTTTTTTTCTTCATTTTTGGGGTTGGAGAATTTCTAGTCTTTGATATTTCCTTAATATCAAATAGGTATTTTAATACAAATGTAGACAAATTCAGAAACCACATGAGATGCATTTATTCATATTAGTTTCAGAAAGTGGGGTGGGTGTGAGGGCTGAGTGTTTAAAATGTTGTTACCTAAATATGCAAACTCTGTGACTAAAAAATCTATGAAGAGGTAAGTTACACAATCACACATAAAACTTTCCCATATGCTTAGCCAGTGTATACATAGTAGTGTCAAAATGATCATTAAATTCAACTCAATTCAAGAGATATAACCTTCTGAATTCTGAGCATTGGGCTAGCTATTTGATTAAGTTTTGGATTTCAATCTCTTGCTTTGGCAGTGTGTAAGAAAAGCTTAACCTAATCTCATCCTGATCAATGTAAATATAATCACTTCTCCTATATCTAGCATATTAGATCAAATTATTTGTTTCTGAAATAATACTGTTAAAATGACACCTGTGAATTTCCCATAGATAATAATGACTTCCAACATTAATTTCTCCACCATTCTACCACAAAATGTTGATTTAGGCTTCCCACAAAACATACAACTATTCAAAGAAAATTTGATCAAGAAAATGGGTTAGAATTGTTAAGAATAGCAAAATCAGTATTTTAAGTTCCAATCAAAATTAAGTTTAGGGTGGAGTGTTATATAATGACATAGCGCTGTGATGATTGATGTTGCTCTTGTACCTTGCCAAACTATTCATCCTTGTTTCTGTTAGCTGAAATTTAATACTGAGTAATACACAATAGCAGAAGTTTATGAGATGTGATAACTCAGAGAAAGTAATGAAAATTTCCAAATTGTTCAAATCAGTTATAGCCTTTATCTTAGCCCTAATTTATACAACTAATATAATTTTTATGCACCAAATAACACTTTTCTGCATGCTTTGATAGACAATAGTTATTATCAAGTGTTTTTAGTAGAAATCACTGCCTGCAACTAATGCTGATTTTCAAATTCATCCATAACAAAGTTTAATTTAAAAATTTTGCTATTTTAATAAAACTTGTTATTTATGTCAGGAATAGAACTAGAAAAAATAATGGTTGTGTTTAGTTATGTTGATAAAAGAAG
>NW_007202857.1:0-1255 GCF_000164805.1 Carlito syrichta | reverse complement strand
GCAGTGGCCGGGAGCAGACACTGCACTCCAGTCTGGGTGACAGAGTGAGAGTTCAACTCAAAAATAAATAAATAAATAAACACCCAAGTACTGCAGTATCCTAATAAAGTGAAACACAATCTTTCTAAGGATTTTATAAGTATTTAAATTCTGTTCATGATTAACTCAAATGATCACTATTACAGCTGAAAACCAGATACACGATGGTCCGACCAATCAGTTAGAGACCAATAGCTACTCAGCACTGTAGCCTTCCTCGGATCCTATGGGAGATGGTTCCAGGACCCTCTTGGATACCCAAACCTGCAGAGATGCTCAAGCCCCTCATATAAAATTGAGTAGTATTTGCAGAGAACCTACACGCATCCTCCTGTGTGCTATACATCATGTCTAGATTACGTATAATACCTAATATAATGCAAATGCTATGTGCATGGTTGATATGTTGTATTTTTATTTGGGTTATTTTTTTTCCAAATATTTTTGATCTGCATTTTGTTGAATCCACAGATGTGGAGCTCCCCGATACAAGGACTCACTGTAGGGCTTTCTTGACACTATTATTTTTAAGTAAGTACTTTTAACTCAACTGAGTAATAAAGTAAAAGATACATCATATTTTATAAATTATATCAGGAAAATAAATGTTATAGGTCGAGTAAATGTTAGTTGATGTTTATTGATAATGGAAAATCAAAAAGAATAAACTTGTCACATATATTCCACTTTTTGTATTTAATGTTAATTTTTCAATTATTACTTTTTCATCCTTACAAAAGACAATAAAATAAAAGTTTTAAAAGAGAGTAAAATATTTTTAAAATTTCTTGAATTATGTCTCTGGTTTCTTTAGCCAATGGTCTGTCATCTTAAAGCTGGGAAATAAATTATAAGTCAACAACAAATTAAAGATCAAATGCTTAACACTCACAATTCACAACATACAGAGATACCATCTAATAATTAGCTATTTACGTAATCCCTGAAGAACTGTAAACAAGGTCAGAGGTTTACTTGCTAAATTTATCCTATCAATAATGTGAAAGTTTATTGGTACTTAAAAACATAGATTATCTAAGACCTTTTAAAAATTACAATATGAATCTTCCAGTTCTTGAAGAGAGCAACAGCAGAAAAATGATATAAGCAATACCAACTTGTGTTTCTAAAAAACTGTCCAACTTGTATCACATCTGAAAGAAACAATCACCTCTGGGCTCGGTGACTCAGCCTCTAATCCCACGCCCTTGGGAGG
>NW_007202856.1:0-887 GCF_000164805.1 Carlito syrichta | reverse complement strand
ATTTAGTGAATAGAATTTAGGGCAATTTCTGTATTTCCCCCCAACTGCCTAATAGTCTTATAACAAGGAAATAGAAGCACAGTGAGAATCCTGAACTGAAACAAAGTTACACATGAGAGTGATTAAATGAGTCTGTTTGTCTTTGATTCAATAGGAATCCAAAACAAAGTTGATCTGATCAACAAGGATCAGTAGAGAAGTTAGTGAAGATTCTCTTTCTTTGAAACTGGTAAAGTCAAGGAAATAACACTTGCAAACAATGGAGGCCTTTAATTCACAGGCTCCAACACTGAAAACCATTGCGAAGTGGAATTTTGGGGGTTTCAGGTTTTAATTTGAGCTGTACAAGCAGGTGCAGTGATGGAGGAAGAACTTCTGTGATTATACTGTTGCCACTCCTGGCAAATGAAATTCACCAATAATCCAACTTTATGCGTTTGATCATAGAGACTGTCAGTGCTGACCTGTTTACTGGCATTCACTCCCTAGGTACTTCTCTTACCTTGGGACTTGGGATCCTGAGAGGGAGAAAAGAAAACAAGCAAAGGCAAGTTCAGCGTCAGATCTGAAAAACAAAAATCCAGCAAAAGAAATTCCAGCTGTGAAACAATGTGGCCAGGAACATTCTAGGAGCAAGTAGGGGTAGAAAATGCTTCTTTCTAAAGCAAAAGCCTCTGATTTCATCCCTGGTGGCCACCCAGGTGACCTGGTCCTCAGAGCAGTGTCCCTGCCCCCCCCAGTCCAGCCTCTGCAGTGGACCCTGAAGGTTGCTCCAGTTTTTTTTAACAGCTCTCCTGTCGTGAGTAGGAAAACACACAGATGCTTCCACTTCTCTTTGTTTCATTTTTCATCTTGGGCAAAGTTTGGAGACAACAGCATCAGGAGAA
>NW_007202855.1:0-715 GCF_000164805.1 Carlito syrichta | reverse complement strand
AAAGCGACGTCGGTCACTGGGCAGAACAAGTCACCCGAGCATGTCTGACTGCCAGAGGGAAGGAGTGGTGGTGGGACACGAGGGGAGGATGCTCATTTAAAATCTTAATGAACAGCAATACGGGATACCACAAAGGCCTCCGGTTCTTTCAGAATTCTTTCTCCTGTCTGTGAGACTAATCTTTCTACCAGGAAGTTCCACAGTGCCCCCAACTTTTGAACCTCTCTCTCCCCATGGCTCACCTTTTCCCTCGTGAGTTAGTCCCTTCCGATATTCAATCGGTTAATGTTCATTAGAACAGCCACCATGAAAACCCCATTTTCCAGTACTGTGAGTTTATTTTTCAATCCTACCCTCCAGAATCCACAGATAAATCACTTTTCTCATGAAGGCTTTCTTGATGACTGCAGCCCATACCAAGTGCTTCGAATTCCTTTACTGTCACAGATACAAAGTCATCACAAAAGCTGTTCTACAACATTTTCTAATGTGTTTTCTGGCTGAATGTTTGTTTCTTCGACAAGCGGACAGACTCAGAGTAAGAGCAGCATTTTCTGTGCCTCCCATGATCCTCACCCTGAAGACCGTGTGAAAGACCAGGCAGAGAAACATTTAATCCTTTTAAAATGTAAATGTCTAAAGGAGAAGGAACCGACTCAAGCTTCAGGAAGTAGCTGTGAGGACAGGGCGGCAGAAAATGACAGAAAATCTGAAT
>NW_007202854.1:0-821 GCF_000164805.1 Carlito syrichta | reverse complement strand
CAGAAAGACCAAACAAGTCACTTTTTAGAGCGAGGCAGTGACCAGCATATTATTTAGAAAAGCTAGTTTTTAAAAATGTATCTCAAAGGACGACAGTGTTTTCAAAGTCTAATTTAAACTTTTAAGTTCTTCACAGATGTTTGCTGGAATCATTGTCTAAAATAGAAATGGCACAATCTGCATTGTGCTTGGACTTCCTGGTTTCTTTGTTTCAGTTTTAAGAGTTGCTACAATTCCTTCTGCTTTGTGATACAGCTGAGGTCCCCATTGCCAAGGCAAGTGAGCACTGACTCTAAATGGTTGGTTCAGGTGAGCTCTGGTTGGTTGGTTCACATGAGCTCTGATTGGTTGGTCCAGGAGATCTTTGATTGGTATGTCCAGGTGAACTATCATTGGTTGGTTTCTAAACCCACAGAAAAAAAAGTGCATTTGGGGGGAACTCAGAGTATTTTCAAACCCTAATCAGCAAATGACTTTTGGGTTCTGTTTAATGTTGAAATTTTATTTTATTTTATTTTATTTTTCGAGTTGGAGTCTCACTCTGGATTGCAGTGGCACCTCCAGGCCACCGCAGCCTCGACCTGCTGGGCTCCGGCAATCCTTCTACCTCAGCCTTCCAAGTAGCTGGAACTACAGGTGAGCGCTATCACGCCCAGCTAATTTTTTGATTTATTGTAGAGATGAGGTCTCGCCAAGTTGCCCAGCTGGGTCTCGAACCCGCGGGCTTAGGCAATCCATTCACCTCAGCCTCCCAAAGTGAGGGATTACTGTCTGAGCCACCGAACCCGGCTGTATTTTATTTTTTAAATGTGGGATACATG
>NW_007202853.1:0-763 GCF_000164805.1 Carlito syrichta | reverse complement strand
CAATGTTGGTGCGCCTATGTTGGGTGCATATATGTTTAGGATAGATATTTCTTGTTGATGGAGTGAACCTTTTATCATTATGTAGTGGCCCTCTGTATCTTTTTTAATTTTTGATAGCTTAAATGGTATTTTGTCTGAAATTAGGATCGTGACTCCTCCTTTCTTTTGTGTTCCATTCGCCTGAAAATTTGTTTCCCATCCTCTTACTTTGAGTCTGTGTATGTCCTTTCTAGTGAGATGGGTCTCTTGAAGGCAGTATATTGTTGCCTGGTGATATTTTATCCATTTTGTCATTCTATGTCTTTTCAGTGGTGCGTTTAGTCCATTCACATTCAGACTAATTATTGAAATGTGAGAGTTCGTCCCTATCGTGGAGTTCTTATTGAGTTATTGTTCTTCCACTTGGTTTTTTCTTTTTTCTTTTTCTTTTTTTTTTTTTTGTCTTTCTTTTGCTTTTGGGGTTGGTTCGTGTATATTTTATTCTTTTCCCTGTACTCTTGTGAAGAACGTTGTTCTTTTTTCCTTTTCTTCTGTGTTTAGTACTTTCTTAAGTGTTTCATGTAGAGATGGTTTTGTGGCTGCATAAATTCTTAAGGATTGGATATCTGGGAAAGATTTTAATTCTCCCTCACTGATGAAACTTAGCTTGGCTGGGTAGGTTATTCTTGGGTGAAATTGTTTATCCTTTAGACTTTGAAGATAGGGCTCCAAGCTCTCCTAGCCTGCAGTGTTTCTGCAGATAAATCTCCTGCTATTCTGATTG
>NW_007202852.1:0-640 GCF_000164805.1 Carlito syrichta | reverse complement strand
TACAGACTCAGCTTTATTGATTGTTTGCAGCAACAGGTCCTGTAACACTTATTGTCCTCATTCCGGTTTTACAACCTTTTTACAGGCTTGTGTTGATTCTCCATATGTTTTGTTAATTGCTAATGCTCATTCTATTTACTCGGTAATATATAATTTTGGTCATTTTGAAATTAATTGTGAAAATTGTACTTTGTCTAATTGTATTATTGGTAACCCGTATCAAGTATTTCTGTTAAAGCATCCTTCTTACGTTTTTGTGCCTGTTCAGCTACCGGAACCATGGTATTCTTCTCCAGGTACTTATATTTTAGAACAAGCCACAGCAATGTTAAATAGGCCTTATAGGTTTGTTGCAGCTTTAATCTTGGGAATTTCTGCACTATTTTCTATTACAAGATCTGTGGCCGCTTTTGCAACTGCTTTCGTACAGGAAGTGCATACAGCTGATCATGTTAATAATTTATCTCAAAATGTTAGCTTAGCTTTATTTACTCAAGAGCAGATAGATAAAGGTATTATTGATAGGTTGAATGCTTTAGAATCAGCACTAGTATATATAGGAAACCAAATACAACACATTAAGGTTCAGATGTCTGTAGCTTGTCACGCACAATTTAAATGGATTTGTGTTACACCCTTG
>NW_007202851.1:0-316 GCF_000164805.1 Carlito syrichta | reverse complement strand
GGTAAAAGGGAAGTACGAAGTAGCGTTGTCTCCTCGGGAACACCGTGTAGCTTGTGGCTTTTAAGATCACACCAGCCTCGGTAAAATTCTGACATTTTGGAACACTACAAATATGGGTGTACATGGTCTGACCTCGTGCCATTCAGGATATAGAATGTAGAAGTAATTATTTTTAGAGTGGTCATCTCATTCTGTCGTTCAGATTGAGTGCGGTGGCACAATCTCAACTCACCACCACCTCTACCTCATGGGATAAGGTGACCCTTCCGCCTCGGCACCTCAGCCTCCCAAGTATCTGGGACTACAGGCATGTACC
>NW_007202850.1:0-713 GCF_000164805.1 Carlito syrichta | reverse complement strand
GAGTAAAAAAGAAATTATTGAGAAGAAAGAAAGAACCCATGTTAAAAAGCAAATGACAGAAAGTGCGAATTAGCAAGACAGACTGAAATGAAATTATGATGGAATTTGTAAAAATGTGCAATTTTTATCTACTAAGATAAAATCCAGAATCAAAATGCAATTCCTTGTTAATGAGGGTGTATTCAAACTGGAACCTTCATCTCTCCTCAGAATACTGCTGTGGTGCTTTAAATGAATCAGACCCTTTTGGAAACTTAACAAATAAATAAAGAACCATAAAATGCATTTTCCATCTCATCCAGCATTCCCAGTTTTAGAAAAAAATTCTAAGGAATATTTTAAAATGCAAAAAAAAAATCATGTACAGAGTTCTTCATGGCAGAATTTCTTACAGTAGCATGGTAGTAGAAGCCACCACATTGTGTAATCAAGGGAGAAAATGGCAAGTTGTTTCTGTCAAAGCTTCTCAATGAATTCTTACAAAGTCATTTAAGAAGATAGCACCAGAGAGCATGGAAAGGTAGGGATTACAGTTATTATAATGTTTATGAAGAACCCTAAATCCAAGGGAAAAGCTGAAAGGGGAATGACCCAAAGTACAAGTCGTTTTTTGGTGGTGGTGGAAAAAAAATTGAAATGCAGTCTATTTTTAAAAGTTTCTGTTGTCTTTTTTTTTAATAAAATCGTGTACATGTTTTGCGAGTCATGTATGT
>NW_007202849.1:0-792 GCF_000164805.1 Carlito syrichta | reverse complement strand
TTGAATTTCATATTTTGGTTGTCGAAGACTTTGGTTGTCCACCATTTAAGGCAAAGAAGCATTCATCATCAATAACTAGCAGGTTTCAGTAAAATGTTCTTAAGGCCATGGTTCCACTCCAGCAAATAACAGTTCACATTTCTCTGTACCGTGGGCTCTGGGCTGAGTTGGAGTCTCACTCTGTGATCCGCACCGGAATGCAGTGGCCTCTCCGGGCACCGCAACCTCGACCTGCTGGGCTCCATTGATCCTTCCGCTTCAGCCTTCCGAGGGCTGGCATTCCAGGCATGTGCGTCCACACCCGGCTGATTTCTTGATTTATTGTAGAGAGGAGGACTCCCCAAGTTGCCCAGGTGGGTCTCGAACCCGCGGGCTTAGGTTGTCCTCTCCCCGCAGCCTCCTCAATCGCAGGATTACAGGCTGAGTCACGGAACCTGGCTATTTTCTGTTATGGTTTGGAGCTGGAGTCTCACTCTGTCGCCCACACTGGAGTGCAGTGGCCGCTCCCGGCCACCGCAGCCTCGACCCGCTGGGCTCCGGCGATCCTTCAACTTCAGCCTTCTAAGTAGCTCTAAATACAGGCGCGTGCTACCGCGCCCGGCTAATTTTTGGATGTATTGGAGAGATGATTCTTGCCCGTTTCTCTTTTCTAATGTAATATTTGTGTGCGATCTGCAAACTCCAATTTCGTATCACATTGGAGATTTGTTATCAGAAGCTACATCCTTCCTTAACTGCCTCCTGCTTCCCGTTCCGGTCATGGTCCTTCCGCGGAACTTGTTCCATGACACC
>NW_007202848.1:0-905 GCF_000164805.1 Carlito syrichta | reverse complement strand
TCCACTCCAGCAAATAACAGTTCACATTTCTCTGTACCGTAGGCTCTGGGCTGAGTTGGAGTCTCACTCTGTGATCCGCACCGGAATGCAGTGGCCTCTCCGGGCACCGCAACCTCGACTTGCTGGGCTCCATTGATCCTTCCGCTTCAGCTTTCCGAGGGCTGGCATTCCAGGCATGTGCGTCCACACCCGGCTGATTTCTTGATTTATTGTAGAGAGGAGGACTCCCCAAGTTGCCCAGGTGGGTCTCGAACCCGCGGGCTTAGGTTGTCCTCTCCCGGCAGCCTCCTCAATCGCAGGATTACAGGCTGAGTCACGGAACCTGGCTATTTTCTGTTATGGTTTGGAGCTGGAGTCTCACTCTGTCGCCCACACTGGAGTGCAGTGGCCGCTCCCGGCCACCGCAGCCTGGACCCGCTGGGCTCCGGCCATCCTTCAACTTCAGCCTTCTAAGTAGCTCTAAATACAGGCGCGTGCTACCGCGCCCGGCTAATTTTTGGATGTATTGGAGAGATGATTCTTGCCCGTTTCTCTTTTCTAATGTAATATTTGTGTGCGATCTGCAAACTCCAATTTCGTATCACATTGGAGATTTGTTATCAGAAGCTACATGCTTCCTTAACTGCCTCCTGCTTCCCGTTCCGGTCATGGTCCTTCCGCGGAACTTGCTCCATGACACCAGGGTGACTGACTGTCAGTCTGGTATGGCTCCAGGTCCCTCCTTTCCTGGGCACTGCTCTCAAGGGCAGCCTTCACTGGATCAGGCGTAGCTCCTAGACCTCACACCTTCTTCTGTGTAATGGTGTGAAAGAGCTCCATGGAGCTCATGCTGGCACAAGAGCCAAAGATACAACATATTCAAGTCCAAGTGTCTGTATTATTATTCTATGCTATTCTGCCATAGG
>NW_007202847.1:0-1135 GCF_000164805.1 Carlito syrichta | reverse complement strand
CCCAAATCCAGGACATAGAAGACAAAAAGATAATACAAAAAATCAATGAAACAAAGAGCTGGTTCTTCGAAAGGGTAAACAAGATTGATGGTCCCCTAGCTAGACTGACCAAGAAAAAACGAGAAAAAAACCAAATAAGCATAATCAGAAACACAAAAGATGAAGTCACATCTGACCCTGAAGAAATACAAAAGATCATTAGAGACTACTACGTACACTTGTATGGAAACAAACTTGAAAACCAGAAGGAAATGGAAGACTTTCTGACATCACACAACCTACCTAGGTTGGAACAAGAAGAAATTGAGACCCTAAATAAACCAATAACAATCAAGGAAATCGACCACGTAATAAGAAAACTTCCTACAAAAAAAAGCCCTGGTCCAGATGGCTTTCCAGCAGAGTTCTACAAGACATTTAAGGAGGAGCTGATACCAATCCTACTGAAGGTATTCCAGGCGATTGAAAAAGATGGAACTCTCCCCAAATCATTTTACGAAGCCAACATCACATTGATACCCAAGCCAGGTAAAGATCCAACAAAGAAAGAGAACTACAGGCCAATATCTTTGATGAACATAGATGCTAAAATTCTCAACAAAATCCTAGCAAACCGGATTCAGCAATACATCTCAAAAATCATCCACCATGACCAAGTAGGCTTCATTCCTGGCATGCAAGGCTGGTTTAACATTCGTAAAACCATAAATGTAATTAAATACATCAACAGATGTCAAAACAAAAACCACATGATCATATCATTAGATGCAGAAAAAGCTTTTGATAAAATCCAGCACCCCTTCTTGATAAAAACCCTTGAACATCTAGGCATACGGGGAACATACCTCAAAATAGTAAAAGCCATCTATGAGAAACCCACAGCCAGCATACTCCTAAATGGACAAAAATTGGAACCAATTCCCCTGAAAACTGGAACTAGACAAGGATGCCCACTCTCTCCCCTCCTGTTCAACATAGTATTGGAAGTCCTGGCTAGAGCAATCAGAGAAGAGGAGGCAATCAGAGGTATTCAAATAGGAAAAGAGGCAGTCAAGTTATCTCTCTATGCAGATGATATGATAGTGTACCTCGAAAACCCAAGAGAATCTGTCAAAGGCCTCCTTACATTGATAAA
>NW_007202846.1:0-870 GCF_000164805.1 Carlito syrichta | reverse complement strand
CCCACAGCCAGCATACTCCTAAATGGACAAAAATTGGAACCAATTCCCCTGAAAACTGGAACTAGACAAGGATGCCCACTCTCTCCCCTCCTGTTCAACATAGTATTGGAAGTCCTGGCTAGAGCAATCAGAGAAGAGGAGGCAATCAGAGGTATTCAAATAGGAAAAGAGGCAGTCAAGTTATCTCTCTATGCAGATGATATGATAGTGTACCTCGAAAACCCAAGAGAATCTGTCAAAGGCCTCCTTACATTGATAAAGGCCTTTGGCAAAGTCTCAGGATACAAAATAAATGTACAAAAGACAATCGCATTTCTCTACACCAATAATAAACAAACAGAAACCCAAATAAAAAACACAATTCCATTCACAATAGCCACAAAAAAAATGAAATACCTTGGCATCTTCCTAACCAGAGACGTGAAAGACCTTTATACTGAAAATTACAAAACACTGCTCAAAGAAATCAAAGCTGACACGAACAAGTGGAAAAATATCCCATGCTCATGGATCGGAAGAATCAACATTGTGAAGATGTCCACCTTACCTAAGGCAATCTACAAATTCAATGCAATACCCATTAAATTACCAACAACATTCTTCTCAGACCTAGAAAAAACAACACAGGAATTCATATGGAAACACAAACGTCCAAGAATAGCCAGAACAATCAGCAAAAAAAACAAAGCAGGTGGTATCACAATACCAGACTTCAAACTTTACTATAAAGCTACAATCATCAAAACAGCTTGGTATTGGTACAGGAACAGGTATATAGATCAATGGAACAGAATTTGAGATTCCAGAAGCAAAACCTCAATTCCTCAACCAACTCATCTTCGACAAAGCCCCCACCACCTACCAGTGGGG
>NW_007202845.1:0-1226 GCF_000164805.1 Carlito syrichta | reverse complement strand
GTTCCAGAGAGCGTCTCCACTCTGCAAAAGCAGAGAAACAGGCTGGGCAAGTTTTTCTTTCTCTGAAAACAATAAAATAAAGAGGATGTTTTCCTATGATCACGAATGTATGTGTTCCTTTACAACTGTAATTTTGAAAGTTGTGTCCTGTTTATTTTTGCCAGGAATCTGGAGGAGGATACAGAAGGTGGCATCTGTAAATTGCCAGAAATGTGGAGGCAAAGGAAGAGCACTTTATCATAGGTTCTGGATATCCTTGGGCTGAAATAATGAACCAAATCATTTGTTAAGGATAAAAATACAGTCTGCCCTTGGATTAAAAATAGAAAAACCTTGTTGGTATAGGAAGGGAAAAGGTGTAGTTTGTCAGCAACAAGTTTGGAAAAGAATTAGGGAGTCCAGTTTGCTTACTGTACAGGACATTCTGCGTTTAAGAAGCCAAAACTCAGCACGCACCTTGGCTTTGATCTTGTCCTCCACTCAAGTCTCAGAGCATCCTGCAAGAGCTCAGGTCTCATGTGGTCCATCCCACAGAACAGGGAACGTTCAGTGGTTGACCAACCCTTGGCCTATGATGGACTCTGGTTGAACATACTGGTTTTAGTTGAACTAATTTGTTATTACCATTTTATCTTTTGAATATTATATTTCCATTTGTTGGATATTTTAAGATTGTTTTATTGGCTATTTTAGTTTTGCTTTCTTTGACTCTGTTTTTGAAATAACAAAAATGAAAATAACGGTAAGGACCATCTACACACGAAGTGCTCATTTTGGGAGCTTCATTCCACTGCTAGTTAGTCTTGCAGCCTCCCACAGGAAATACCCTCATCTCTTCCAAAATCAGCAGATTGCAGTTAATACTCAACTCAGTCTATGGTACAAGACATGCCATGACAATTCACTGTCAAAGATTTCCTTCTGTCTTTTTGCATGAAACAACTATTCCATGTTGTGAAAATAAGAAAGTAGTGGCAAGAAGGTACTTGAGAGATGTTAAATATTGCATTGGTTCTGGGCCTAATAGAGAGAGAGAGAGGGAGAGAGAGGGAGAAAGAGAGAGAGAGAGAGAGAGAGAGAGGTGTCAAATGACTACTGAATTCAAAAGCCCCCACTACTACCAGTGGCTTCAGCATAATAATAAGCCTGCTTCTTGTGACAACATGAATATAGAAGCAATTAAGTTTTCTATTGTTTGAATATATGATTTCTTTAGAAAAATATGA
>NW_007202844.1:0-794 GCF_000164805.1 Carlito syrichta | reverse complement strand
CTCATGTGGTCCATCCCACAGAGCAGGGAACGTTCAGTGGTTGACCACCCCTTGGCCTATGATGGACTCTGGTTGAACATACTGGTTTTAGTTGAACTAATTTGTTATTACCATTTTATCTTTTGAATATTATATTTCCATTTGTTGGATATTTTAAGATTGTTTTATTGGCTATTTTAGTTTTGCTTTCTTTGACTCTGTTTTTGAAATAACAAAAATGAAAATAACGGTAAGGACCATCTACACACGAAGTGCTCATTTTGGGAGCTTCATTCCACTGCTAGTTAGTCTTGCAGCCTCCCACAAGAAATACCCTCATCTCTTCCAAAATCAGCAGATTGCAGTTAATACTCAACTCAGTCTATGGTACAAGACATGCCATGACAATTCACTGTCAAAGATTTCCTTCTCTCTTTTTGCATGAAACAACTATTCCATGTTGTGAAAATAAGAAAGTAGTGGCAAGAAGGTACTTGAGAGATGTTAAATATTGCATTGGTTCTGGGCCTAATAGAGAGAGAGAGAGGGAGAGAGAGGGAGAAAGAGAGAGAGAGAGAGAGAGAGGTGTCAAATGACTACTGAATTCAAAAGCCCCCACTACTACCAGTGGCTTCAGCATAATAATAAGACTGCTTCTTGTGACAACATGAATATAGAAGCAAATTAAGTTTTCTATTGTTTGAATTATATGATTTCTTTAGGAAAAAATATGACCGGAGAACATGTGCTAGGCAACCAATTGATATCATCCCAGTTTACGAAAACAAACCTGTGTCCATTAAAAAAGAATGAGA
>NW_007202843.1:0-850 GCF_000164805.1 Carlito syrichta | reverse complement strand
CCGGGAACGTGACACCGCCCTCCAGCCTTGGTGACAGAGTGAGACTCCTTACTTAAAAAATAAAACACAATAAAATAAAAAATGTTTTCTTTCCTTTTTTTCAGGCAAAAGCTTTCATTTTTCTTAGTGAGCCAGCCCACGAGTGCAGAGCACATCATCAAAAAGTCACATCCCCATTCAACATGTCTGACTTCTCGACTGTGGAGATTTCCTTTCTTTCCAGTTGATAACGGCAGGTTGACGGTGACCGTGATTCAGCATAAACCTGTGTGCCACCCCATGAGCCATTCCTTAGAGTCCCAGCTTGGTGCTTCTCCAAGGTCTCCTCTTGGAGTTGTACCAGATTCTATGACCAGCTTTCATCCGAATCCCCTGGAGAATGGGACGATTTTGCTTCTGTCTCTCGGCCAGGCATCGCTTGATCCTGAAAGCCTCGTGAGAAGGCATGGAGAGCAACGGAGTCCACCGTGCACGCCACGATGGTGGAGAAAGGAAGAGAGGGCCCCAAATGAAACGGTTTCTAATAGCCACATTCCAAAGGAAGCAGAAGCCGGGTGCGGTGGCTCACGCCCGTCATCCCAGCACTTTGGGAGGCTGAGGAGGGAGCATGGCTTCGAGCCAGGAGTTTGAGACCAGCCTGGCCGGCATCGTGAGGCCCTGTCCCCGTGTCACGGTCTGAGCAACGCTCGGCTGCTCCTCCCGATGCCAGTAACTCAGAGGGGCGGGGAACCGGCAGAGAGAAGTTTATCTCTGAGTTCGAATCCAGGGTGCAGAGCCAGACTCGAGGTCTTTCAAAACGGTCCCGCTCCCCTTCTAGACTTTTACAGTTCGCTTTTACGGTCCAGAGTCG
>NW_007202842.1:0-748 GCF_000164805.1 Carlito syrichta | reverse complement strand
GCAGAGCACATCATCAAAAAGTCACATCCCCATTCAACATGTCTGACTTCTCGACTGTGGAGATTTCCTTTCTTTCAGTTGATAACGGCAGGTTGACGGTGACCGTGATTCAGCATAAACCTGTGTGCCACCCCATGAGCCATTCCTTAGAGTCCCAGCTTGGTGCTTCTCCAAGGTCTCCTCTTGGAGTTGTACCAGATTCTATGACCAGCTTTCATCCGAATCCCCTGGAGAATGGGACGATTTTGCTTCTGTCTCTCGGCCAGGCATCGCTTGATCCTGAAAGCCTCGTGAGAAGGCATGGAGAGCAACGGAGTCCACCGTGCACGCCACGATGGTGGAGAAAGGAAGAGAGGGCCCCAAATGAAACGGTTTCTAATAGCCACATTCCAAAGGAAGCAGAAGCCGGGTGCGGTGGCTCACGCCCGTCATCCCAGCACTTTGGGAGGCTGAGGAGGGAGCATGGCTTCGAGCCAGGAGTTTGAGACCAGCCTGGCCGGCATCGTGAGGCCCTGTCCCCGTGTCACGGTCTGAGCAACGCTCGGCTGCTCCTCCCGATGCCAGTAACTCAGAGGGGCGGGGAACCGGTAGAGAGAAGTTTATCTCTGAGTTCGAATCCAGGGTGCAGAGCCAGACTCGAGGTCTTTCAAAACGGTCCCGCTCCCCTTCTAGACTTTTACAGTTCGCTTTTACGGTCCAGAGTCGCCAGGACCTCCACGTCAGCCACATGACCGGCAGAGCAGGGTCG
>NW_007202841.1:0-862 GCF_000164805.1 Carlito syrichta | reverse complement strand
CAACTAACTTTCTCAGTAGATTTGTCATGCCCGTGGCAGACCATGAAGTGATGATATGATAGCTCGTTTTAGTTTGGTAATTCAGGGTAATTAAATTTATAGATCAAAATTAGTTTGTGTTTTATTATGCAGGCCATCATCTCTTTTCATGAATGAATTCACAGCTCACCAGAATATGGTTGAGTCTAAAATAGACACTAAAATAGAGATTCATGACTACTAATAAATTTTCTACTCAATTTGAATGTAAACAAGTCTGAAAATTAAGACAAATTGCAATCAGCACTTATCACAAAAAACAAGCTGTTGTAAATGAAGGCTGTAAGCAGAAATCATCTAGTTCCTAACTGTTTTGAGTTTTCAAATCTATCAAAATTAATGTTCATGTTCAAGATGTCATTTTAATTTGCAGAAGTGTCTGAAAATTTGCATTTGATTAAGAAGTGTTGAATGTTTGATTATTTACTTTCAAGTTTAAGTTAAAGAAGGGACTTCATTTTTACTTTGTTATCCCTTTGAAGAGACATGTTTTGTTTTAATCCTTTGGAATATCTGGTAATGATATTTACTGTTTAAGATAGTCTTACATTTCAGATGGCACAAAGAATATGCTTATTTTTATCAAAATTATTAGCCAAAAGAGGTAAAATTCCTGACTTTTAGTAGAGAGGGGTCTAAATATTTATGTTTCAAAAGTTCCTACAGTGACTGACATTTCAGAACCCACATTTATATAATTTATAATTATAATCGTGCCATTGTGTACAAAATCCTGATAATTTCTGGTCTTGATAGGATTCATTTGCTCTTTTAATCACCACTCTTTTGGGCTTCTTTCCAGGATCTGTTTTAAGTTCCAGCT
>NW_007202840.1:0-1504 GCF_000164805.1 Carlito syrichta | reverse complement strand
GAAAATTAAGACAAATTGCAATCAGCACTTATCACAAAAAACAAGCTCTTGTAAATGAAGGCTGTAAGCAGAAATCATCTAGTTCCTAACTGTTTTGAGTTTTCAAATCTATCAAAATTAATGTTCATGTTCAAGATGTCATTTTAATTTGCAGAAGTGTCTGAAAATTTGCATTTGATTAAGAAGTGTTGAATGTTTGATTATTTACTTTCAAGTTTAAGTTAAAGAAGGGACTTCATTTTTACTTTGTTATCCCTTTGAAGAGACATGTTTTGTTTTAATCCTTTGGAATATCTGGTAATGATATTTACTGTTTAAGATAGTCTTACATTTCAGATGGCACAAAGAATATGCTTATTTTTATCAAAATTATTAGCCAAAAGAGGTAAAATTCCTGACTTTTAGTAGAGAGGGGTCTAAATATTTATGTTTCAAAAGTTCCTACAGTGACTGACATTTCAGAACCCACATTTATATAATTTATAATTATAATCGTGCCATTGTGTACAAAATCCTGATAATTTCTGGTCTTGATAGGATTCATTTGCTCTTTTAATCACCACTCTTTTGGGCTTCTTTCCAGGATCTGTTTTAAGTTTCCAGCTTCAAAAAGCAATAGTGTGAAATACTCACATGCCTGTATTGTAGGTGCTTTCATAAAGAGTAAGACAGGGTCTTGGTGTTCCCTGAGATGACTTGTGTTCTCAAATGCTCTGACATCACGTATGCCATCTTTCTCCTTGTCCTGACAGTCTTTATTTTTGATGCCAATGGTTAACTCTAGTTTATGTTAGCAGTTAAAGGAATTGAAACTCAGTCATAACTTTTCAGCTCACTACCAAAGACTCTCTTGCCTCTGCACCCTTACACTAAATTTTATGCTTTATTTTTGAACCCATGAGCTTTTTCTGGGTTCAGATTTCTATGTAAGTGTGCATAGCAGACCCACTGAAATGTATTTTGGGAGTAATCATCTAACACCACATAATCCTGTGTTTTATTAAAACCAGTTTTTCTTGTGGCAGTTCCAGAGATATAGTTTAGGGAAATTAAAATAATGAGTTACTGCATACATGTTGATAAAGTAGTCTTCTAATATGATGGAATGTCTAATTATAGATGCAGTATCAATTTGCCTAACAAATTAAATGCAATATCCATTTTAATCAAACTCATGTACTTTGCAAAAATGGGACCTTAATTAATCTATATTTATACTAAGTCATGAGAGCCAGAGTGGCATTGGTATAGCTAAGTCCTCAGTAATGAGGCTGTTACATGGATGTCCTTGTATCTATTCCGAGAATGACAGTATCCTTTCTCCCCCCTTCTCTTCCTTTCTACTTCCCTTCTTTCTTCCCTCTACTTCTTCCTTTTTCTTTGCCTGTCCTGATATTGTTCTCCATGCCAGTCTTGGTGAGCATGTGGTTCATTGCAGCAAAACTGTTGTTCTCTCACCATGGACAAACTAAACATTATTTTGGGTAGCTTGTACTTGTGAAAG
>NW_007202839.1:0-726 GCF_000164805.1 Carlito syrichta | reverse complement strand
CATGGTGGAATCCTCTTCCATCATACAAGGAAATCGGTGACCACGTCTTAAATTTGTTCATGCCTGCTGCTTCTCGTTCATGAAACTATCTATTTTATTATTTAAAAAAATATTTTTGGCTGGGTGCAATGGCTCAAGCCTGTCATCTTGGCATTTTGGGAGGCCATGGTGAGTTAATTACCTGAGCTCACGTGTTCGAGAACAGCCTGGACAACATGGCGAGGTGAGACCTCATCTCTACAATAAAACAAAAAAAACCAAAACTGCACTCTAGCCTGAGCTACAGAGTGAGACTCTGACTCTTTCTCTCTTTCTCTCTCTCTCTCTCTCTCTCTCTCTCTATATATATATATATATAGTTGACAGTCTTAGTTTGAAATAACGTTAAACTCAAAAAAGCAATTAGGAGACTACATTGATTAGACATAAATTTTTAAAACATATTTATTAGTAATTTCTTCATAAAGTTTCTTTTTTTTTTTTTTTTTGAGTTGGAGTCTCACTCTTGTCACCCAGACTGGAGTGCAGTGGTCACTTCCGGCCACGGCAGCATCGACCTGCTGGGCTCCGGCGTTCCTTCCGCCTCAGCCTTCTGAGTAGTTGGAACTACAGGCGCGCACTACCACGCCCGGCTAAATTTTTGATTTATTGTAGAGATGAGGTCTCGCCTGCCCATATGGGTCTCGAACCCTAAGCATTTATTTATATACATATATAGAAACATAA
>NW_007202838.1:0-1116 GCF_000164805.1 Carlito syrichta | reverse complement strand
CCATCATACAAGGAAATCGGTAACCACGTCTTAAATTTGTTCATGCCTGCTGCTTCTCGTTCATGAAACTATCTATTTTATTATTTAAAAAAATATTTTTGGCTGGGTGCAATGGCTCAAGCCTGTCATCTTGGCATTTTGGGAGGCCATGGTGAGTTAATTACCTGAGCTCACGTGTTCGAGAACAGCCTGGACAACATGGCGAGGTGAGACCTCATCTCTACAATAAAACAAAAAAAACCAAAACTGCACTCTAGCCTGAGCTACAGAGTGAGACTCTGACTCTTTCTCTCTTTCTCTCTCTCTCTCTCTCTCTCTCTCTCTCTATATATATATATATATAGTTGACAGTCTTAGTTTGAAATAACGTTAAACTCAAAAAAGCAATTAGGAGACTACATTG
The DNA here is from genome assembly GCF_000164805.1 of Carlito syrichta. Classification (NCBI taxonomy): domain Eukaryota; kingdom Metazoa; phylum Chordata; class Mammalia; order Primates; family Tarsiidae; genus Carlito; species Carlito syrichta. The sequence goes on along the minus strand of NW_007202838.1, from coordinate 713 downwards.
ATTAGACATAAATTTTTAAAACATATTTATTAGTAATTTCTTCATAAAGTTTCTTTTTTTTTTTTTTTTGAGTTGGAGTCTCACTCTTGTCACCCAGACTGGAGTGCAGTGGTCACTTCCGGCCACGGCAGCATCGACCTGCTGGGCTCCGGCGTTCCTTCCGCCTCAGCCTTCTGAGTAGTTGGAAATACAGGCGCGCACTACCACGCCCGGCTAAATTTTTGATTTATTGTAGAGATGAGGTCTCGCCTGCCCAGATGGGTCTCGAACCCTAAGCATTTATTTATATACATATATAGAAACATAAAGTTTCTATATATGTATATAAATAAATGCTTATAATTGTTTTTTGAAAAAACAGTGCATCTAATCTAAGTGTTCTGCATTTTTATTGGAGTTAATGGAAGTTAACGAGAGGTAGAGCAAGCTGAGTCTGGTGTGTTTGGCCCTGCTCTGGGGACAACGTCTCGGTCAGCTATCTAAAGCTTCATTGTCTCTTCCGATCTAATTTTACATTCCCATCTGTTCTCATTTTGGGATGAGGGAGTTTCTTCTTCCGGTTCTTTCCTTTGACATATACTGCAGCTTGAAGGGCTTCTTTTGGGGAGTCATGCAAATACTCCAAAGTTTAGGTAAGAGATTGTTCTTTTTATTGTATAGCTTGAGCAAAGATTTCATGGTTTCAGAAATTATAGGAATTAATTTGTATGATG
>NW_007202837.1:0-609 GCF_000164805.1 Carlito syrichta | reverse complement strand
TTTTTCTATTGACCTTTCTAAGAAGTCTCACCGAGAAAATCTCCATAAGATGCAAAATTAGCCACCCAACCACAGAAATGTTCACATGAAAACTGGCCTCCTGCAGGGTAGATGCTCTGACGACTTTCCTTCTGTTTCGTTAATAAATGGAACAGAAGTCAGAAGCAAGAGGCCTCGTCCACTGGAGGTTAAAGAGTAGCCGCAAGGGCAGGGGTGGGTTGGTGTGGCCTCAGCACAGGGGATGCCCAGAAGATCCCACCTTCCTCTGCAGTCCCTAGTCCTCTCCGCACTCCCGTCCCATCTTCCAGCGCAGTGGGCAAAACTTGCACCACACAGGAACAAACTGGGAGCCTCAGCAGTACCAGACCCTGCCAGTGTTGGTTTGTTTTTGCAGCAAATCTAAATGATCAGCTATCACTTCTGTGAAAGTTTAACATTCAGATTGGACAATTCCTCTCACACCCAACTCCATAAGAGTGGAGAAGGCAGGGGAAAAAACACTCAGGACACGCAACATTGTTCTAGGAATGCAGTTCTCTGCAAGTCCAGCTGCCGACACTGGCGGTAGTCACCTAAAAACACTTTTGTTTTTTTTGAGTTGGAGTCTCG
>NW_007202836.1:0-750 GCF_000164805.1 Carlito syrichta | reverse complement strand
TGACCTTTCTAAGAAGTCTCGCCGAGAAAATCTCCATAAGATGCAAATTTAGCCACCCAACCACAGAAATGTTCACATGAAAACTGGCCTCCTGCAGGGTAGAGGCTCTGACGACTTTCCTTCTGTTTCGTTAATAAATGGAACAGAAGTCAGAAGCAAGAGGCCTCGTCCACTGGAGGTTAAAGAGTAGCCGCAAGGGCAGGGGTGGGTTGGTGTGGCCTCAGCACAGGGGATGCCCAGAAGATCCCACCTTCCTCTGCAGTCCCTAGTCCTCTCCGCACTCCCGTCCCATCTTCCAGCGCAGTGGGCAAAACTTGCACCACACAGGAACAAACTGGGAGCCTCAGCAGTACCAGACCCTGCCAGTGTTGGTTTGTTTTTGCAGCAAATCTAAATGATCAGCTATCACTTCTGTGAAAGTTTAACATTCAGATTGGACAATTCCTCTCACACCCAACTCCATAAGAGTGGAGAAGGCAGGGGAAAAAACACTCAGGACACGCAACATTGTTCTAGGAATGCAGTTCTCTGCAAGTCCAGCTGCCGACACTGGCGGTTGTCACCTAAAAACACTTTTGTTTTTTTTGAGTTGGAGTCTCGCTCTGTCGCCCAGACTGGAGTGCAGTGGCCGCTGCCGGCCACCGCAGCCTCGACTGCTGGTCTCCGGCGATCCTTCCGCCTCAGACTTCCGCGTAGCCGGAATTACAGGCGCGCGCTACCACGCCCGACTGATTTTTTGATTTATGTAGA
>NW_007202835.1:0-833 GCF_000164805.1 Carlito syrichta | reverse complement strand
GAGAGTACTTTAAAAGTGACTGAAGTTTAAACATGTAAAAATAAATATGCACTTTTTATAAATAAATTCGAGGTATTTTGGGGTCCCTCCTCTTAGTTCAAGAAGATGTGTATAGGTGCCAAGTTGACAAGGGGTGAATTGTGATGGTTAATTTCATGTGTCAACTTGACTGGATGGAGGAATGTTCAGCTAGCTGGTAAAACCATTCCTGGGTGTGTCTGTGAGGATGTCTCTGGAAGAGATTAGCATTTGAGTCAGTACACTGAGAAGAGAAGACTGGCTGGCACCGGTTTGGCTGGCCATTATCCAGTTCCTTGAATCCCAGAATAGAACAAACAGGCATAGAAAGGATCTATTGTTGCTTCCTTAAGCTGGTACATCTAAATTCTCCCCCCTTGGGTATTAGAGCTCCTCATTTTGGGGCCTTCAAACTCTGAGATTGCTATCAATGCTATCCACTCCCCAAAGTTTTTAGACAATTGCTTACGAGGGGGGGACAAAAAAAACCGGAATTATCTTTTTGAGGGTGAGCCCCATGTAGCACAGGCTTCCCTCAATAGGCTAGTGATCCAGGAAGCCATTGGCATCAGAGTACCCACTACCATCATTTTGAGAGGCTGCATTCAGCGTCAGGGATTTTTTGTTGTTGTTGAGATTCTTTCAACGAGTTTGCCCATTTCATAATGGGTGATTTGCAAGCACAGCTGCCCACACCACACTGAGTGTTCTGCAGTTTTTAACCCAAAATGACATAACCTTCATGCCCCCCCATTCACTTGGTCTCACCCTCAGCAAATTTTTTGTTTCCCCAGATGAAAAAGTTCTCAAAGGGA
>NW_007202834.1:0-1348 GCF_000164805.1 Carlito syrichta | reverse complement strand
CGAGAGCCCTCTCCATTAACTGAAACAGACAGTACCTTGATCTTGGACTTCTCTTCCTAAAGGACTATGAGAAATAAATTTGTGTTATGACAGTCACCTAGTCTGTGGTATATGGGTATGGCAGCCTGAGTCGACAAGATACTCCCCAACCCAACTTTGTCCTTTCTATGTTTGCAGTAATCATTCCCTAAAGCTCTTTGTAAGGTCTTTCTCTCTGTGCTGTCATGGCTTCAAAAGGATTGTCCACAGTAGGAAGATTTGTTCAGCATGAGAGTTTCCACTTGGGCCTTGTTGTTTGTGCTTCTGCTGGTCTCCAGCAGCCACTTGACACCAAATTCCTTCCCTTCATAACTTGCTTTATCAGACAGATGGCCTGCACTCATTCTGTGAACACTAGTAGCTCTGCAAGGCCAGTAAGAGTGTTTGGCTTTCAAAGTAGTCACTTACTGGACCTTCATATTCTTGAAGCCAAATTAATGTCTCAGCCATGGTGTTCTGGTTTTATTTTCCTCCTGGGCCTGTGTATTCCTAAGACATCTCCTCATCATGTACACACATGACTTATTTTTCCTCATCATGGAGACTTGAGTGACCATTCTCACAAATGCCAGCTTAGTGAGGCACTAGCTTTGATTTTAAATGGCTTAGCAAAGAGCGGCAGATATGTATCTACATTAGAGGACATTTACTTCCTTTCTACCCATTTAACAGGGTATTACTTCCTTTCCCAAATTTTTAAAGGGCCGATGCCCATAATTGTTAAAAACAAAACAAAAATTAAAATTGTGCTTTCCGGTTATACGGAATTTACATTTATTTTTTTATTTTTTGAGTTGGAGTCTCACTCTGTTGCCCAGGCTGGAGTGCAGTGGCATACTCACAGCCATCCCAATGTTGACTCCACAGGCTCAGGCTATCCTTCTTCTTCAGCCTTCCCAGTAGCCAGAACTACCGGCTTATGCTACCACACCCCGCTCGTTTCTTGATTTATTGTAGAGACAGGTCTATCCAAGTTGTCCAATTGGGTCTGGAACCCACAGGGTCAGGGATTCCCCTCACCCCAGCCTCCCAAAGTACTGGGCTTACAGGCTGAGCCTGGGCTGGTTATACACGTTAAACAAGAACAAAATAAACATATATTAAATTATAAGACTAAAAAAATTAACTCACAAAATGTTAAATGCATCTTCTTCACGACTGTCAAAGGAGAGAAGACTATGCTGGGACTTAGTTGCACACAAAAATCAGAGTATTTGTTAGGATGTCTTTGCTTACAAGGAAGAGAATCTGATTCAAATGGGCTTGAACAATACTTATCACTTCACACTTCTGGAACTCCATGGGTAGG
>NW_007202833.1:0-765 GCF_000164805.1 Carlito syrichta | reverse complement strand
TAAGAATTTAACCCATCAGGGTAAATCTTACAAATCCATTTTTAATAATATGAGTAATCTACATTTCAATTTCATGTTGAAGTCTGACAATGTTTATATACACTAATGCATTATTTAAGAGAATATTTATTTCCTAAATTCATAAAATTTACTTCAGTTCTTGAAATGATTTATTTTCAATTAATGTAAGTATTTAATAACAAAAGAGAATGTGACCATTCTATTAAGCCAGTTTGAAATGCTGAGATGTATATTAAGAAGTTTTGTAAATAAAACAAACATTTATCAAGGCCCCTTAAAAGTTATTAATATTTGTGAGGTTTACTAATAAAAAGTAAAAACAAAAAAGCACTAGGCTTTTAGTGCATAATTTTAACAAATTTAATATTGGACAATTAAAGTATTTATTCACAGAAAATCACCACTGAGATTATCAAAACTCACATTGACATTAGGAAGGTGAACCAAATTCTCTGTAAATACACATATTTAAAAATAATAAAGGAATTTTGTGATTAAGGACACAATGAAAAAACTAAGGCAGGGTTGAATGTTTACAGTTTGCAGATATCTCTGTGTGCAGGTTGATTTCTTAAGTGTCATATTCTTTGAACAACTAGGAACTGAAATTGCAAAGAGAATCAGGGTGATAGTTACTTGGAAGAAGTTTCCATGGCTTACCAAACCACGTCATACCCTGCATAACAAATGCCATTGTCTGTCTTTCATAATTCTCTTCTCACCTCTAAAAACATACTGATTGAG
>NW_007202832.1:0-816 GCF_000164805.1 Carlito syrichta | reverse complement strand
CAAATCTACTGAGAAAGTTAGTTGTACTTCCAAGTGGCAGACCAGTCTGTTACTGATTGTGACTACCATGCTGAAAATAGACTGCTAACAATTCTTGGCAAATTTAATATGCTTCTTCGCATTCACCCAAAATGTAGAGTAAGGTGGCCAGGAGGATTTGCCAGGTCATAGATATATTCTCTGCTGTCTTTCATGTACAAAGGTTTAAAAAAAATTTATTATAGTATGACAATTTTTTCAGACAAGGTTGTTTATTTCAAAAAGATATATCTTGAACTGCCATAAATAATTTCACACCAAATAAGAAAACAAAACATTTTAAGTCTATTATAATTTTATTCAAGGATACAACCAGATTTCAAGGATCATTGCATTGAATGAAAACTACAACTCCTTAGGTTCTAAAAAACAGTTTAAAGGTACCAAATCCTAGAAATCACTGTAACTTTTTAAAGAAAGAAATGGTTTACTCCAGAAAGTCAATTCTACTAGTTTGTCTATTCAGTCTGTAAAATTTGCTGGCAAATATATGTGTCATCCTTAGTCACCTAGAAAATTATGAGGGACACAAAAGCATCCCCAGTTTAATAAGAAAAAAAAAACATTGTGAAAAGCACTAAGAGGAAAGGTAAAGGACAGTAGCACATAATATCAGTGCCTATTTCTGAAATTAACTCAACGCAAAACTGACATCATTTCTTGGTCAACAAATTAGAATGACAAATTATATAGGGCAACCATGCAGTCTAGCAGTTTTTGTGATGAAATCTATATATACAAGATAAACAAGCAAAAATATCACCCTCTGTCCAAGAA
>NW_007202831.1:0-1174 GCF_000164805.1 Carlito syrichta | reverse complement strand
CCATTCCCTAACAGTATCTTCTGAACACAGTGGAGCAATCTTTAAAGCATAATTCAGATTATATCATGCATTTACTCAAAATCCATCAATGGCTTCCCAAATCAGAATAAATGCCACAGACTTTATAAAACTCTGTGTCATCTGCCCATATCCACCCTATTCTAAACTAACAACTATATATCCTTGTTAAAGATTTATCTTATGAATGTAAATCCCTAGATATTGTAGGAACTTGGAACTTTGGGTGGTAAATCATTAAATTTGAGAGTACTGGCCACAGTATCAATGCAATTTTCTTGAACTTTTCCATTGTTATAGCATACAATGAGCATGCATGCAATTGATAGGTAATTATAATATAAAACTCTGAGAGGAAATATATTTGGACTGAATCACTAGCTCACCAATTATTCCAAAAAAAGAGATCACATGATTTATTTATTTCTGTCATTCAAAAGTACCAAATACCTGATTCTGCATTAAACATTAGGAATGGAAACATGATCCTTACCCTTAGAGAATTTACAATTTTGCTGAGATACAGACAGGTAAGCTCCATGGCTAGAAATAAAAAACAGTACTGTGAGCACAGCACAGAGAAGCATCTGACCTAGTTATGACAAGAGATCAGGGAAGGCTTCCTTGTGAAATTGATGCATATCTTAAAATTATAAATAAGAAGAAACTAAGCGAGCTGTGGGGAATGAAGAGATGCTGTATTTTACAACTAGGATTCAGCCTATGTAAACATGTAGAAGCAAGAGTAAACAGGGAATACTGGAAGAATTTCAAACAGTTCAATAGGACAAGCACATAGGGTGGAGGATTGTTAAGAGACAACCGTGACAGCTTATCTGTAGTGAGTAGTTTGGAGATTTTTACACATATTATTTTATACTTTGCCATAACCCCATGAAGTAGGAACTATGAATATTCTCATTTTATAGATGAGAAAACCAAAGCATAGAGAGATATTTAGTAACTAGTTCAAATTCACACATGCCTAGGAATCTTGTTGCAGTTTCATGACTTAATCACTGTTCTAAAAATAGACTGGTTAATTCTGTAAGAGACTTTGTATCGATCTATTATATTACTAGAGCATAAGAGTGGCTGTAATATTTTAATTGGCGTAATGTTTTACAAAGAGATGCATATGTTCATCTAAAATACC
>NW_007202830.1:0-1584 GCF_000164805.1 Carlito syrichta | reverse complement strand
AAATAAAAAACAGTACTGTGAGCACAGCACAGAGAAGCATCTGACCTAGTTATGACAAGAGATCAGGGAAGGCTTCCTTGTGAAATTGATGCATATCTTAAAATTATAAATAAGAAGAAACTAAGCGAGCTGTGGGGAATGAAGAGATGCTGTATTTTACAACTAGGATTCAGCCTATGTAAACATGTAGAAGCAAGAGTAAACAGGGAATACTGGAAGAATTTCAAACAGTTCAATAGGACAAGCACATAGGGTGGAGGATTGTTAAGAGACAACCGTGACAGCTTATCTGTAGTGAGTAGTTTGGAGATTTTTACACATATTATTTTATACTTTGCCATAACCCCATGAAGTAGGAACTATGAATATTCTCATTTTATAGATGAGAAAACCAAAGCATAGAGAGATATTTAGTAACTAGTTCAAATTCACACATGCCTAGGAATCTTGTTGCAGTTTCATGACTTAATCACTGTTCTAAAAATAGACTGGTTAATTCTGTAAGAGACTTTGTATCGATCTATTATATTACTAGAGCATAAGAGTGGCTGTAATATTTTAATTGGCTTAATGTTTTACAAAGAGATGCATGTGTTCATCTAAAATACCTTTTTGCATTTTATTTGAAATAAAACTCTGGATAGAGTGCAAAGGCCTTAATAGATATACATAGCCAGATCTGACATGATTCTTTTAAAAATATGCAAAAATATTTTAATACCTTTACTTAACTCATGTTAATATGAGTCCTAGATTAGGCAAAGAACAAAAGATTGAAGTAACTCAATCACTGATGATCTCTAAGTCTGCCCAAAGGGCATAAACACAAATATGTTTTGACATTCAATAGTCATCTGGCTCCATTCTTTTTTTCAACGTCCAACTACACATGAAATGATAAAAACTTTTAAAAAGGAGAGCCCCTTTACCCTATTAACTGACGAGAAAGCTTTGAAACAAACTGAAAAATAAAAAAGTCCATTTCATAGTTATAGATTTCCAACTTTAGAGTTATCTCAAATTAGTAACCTCATGTGACCCAGTTATAATAGCATATTGTTTGGGTATATAAATAAGTAAATAACTTTAGTTTCAGATTTTCAGATTATATGGCATGACTTGCCTTGGAGTAGAGCCTTATTTCAAGTGTCCTTGAGGCTTACAAAATTTGTTTGAAATGTGAAATAGCCAGACTTGTTGGTTCAGCCTGTAATTCCGCACCTTTGGGAAGCTGAGGTGAGTGGATTGCCTGAGCCTGCAGGTTCAAGGCCCGCCTGGGCAGGCAAGACCTCATCTCTACAGTAAATCAAAAAATTAGCCGGGCTTGGTAGCGCACACCTGTAATTCCAGCTACTCGGAAGGTTGAGGCGGAAGGATCGCCAGAGCCCAGCAGGTTGAGGCTGTGGTGGGCGGGAGCAGCCACTGCACTCCAGGTTGGACAACAGAGTGAGACTCCAACTCAAAAAAGAAATATGAAAAAGGGAGTTCTGCTAAGATGGCAATGGCACAGGTGACACTGTGAGACTCTCCAAAAGTGAGTTCATATAAAGACTCTTATTTTCCTTTCCCCATCCCCCCACCCAC
>NW_007202829.1:0-975 GCF_000164805.1 Carlito syrichta | reverse complement strand
TGACAGAAACTCACGTAATGGCCGAGTGGAATGTTAGATAAGTTAGGTCCATACAGTCCCTGCGTATGAAGTAACCTGAGCTGGCAGGCAAAGGATTACATTAGCCCTTTAAGTTTCCATCCCAAGGTATGCTTAGGAAAGCTTGTTTGCTTAACATTTACATAACATAACATGGTCATTATGGGACAGCAAAAGCCAAACTTAACAAAATTTTAAATATGAATGCTACAAACCCATACAGTGAATGTGGGGTAGAAAATCATATACTAATTCTGGGAATTTATAAAATATCACAAGCTTTATTATAGCAAGGCGGTTACTTTTATAAAAGTCTTTGTTCCCTGCAGGTTTACATAGCCACTGTGTTTAAATTATCACTGGGACAAACCAGTGATAGAGAGCAGCTGGCGCCTCTGAGTCTGCTGCCACCTTGTAGGAATGTCTGAAAGGGGCTTATCGCTTTATCATTTACATCCCGTTGTAAAAGCACAAGTTAGTCTGTTAGCTTGGGACTGACAATGCTTAACCCAAGAGTTCTAAATACAAACACTGCTTAAAACTCGACATATGCCTAATTCTACGGGGTCTGAGGTAGGATTTAAAGTACTAAAATTTCATAAAATACATGAGGTAGGAATACACAAAATATATAGTAAACATGAGGTGGGGATATATGAAATACAGTGAACTAAACGCTACTTTTACAGCAAATAAGTGTCTTGGTTTCCTGGGTCTCTCAATAGCATGCTCTTAACCTAAATCTATTGTTGTTCTCTCAACAGTACCCTTGAAATGATGCTTTTATTCTATATTTCGATTTATTTAGTTTTTTTTTTCTTTTCTCTGATCCATTGTTTTCTTTTGCCAGTAATATCTGAGACTGTTGGTGGCCAGCACTGACCAAAGGTGGGTTAGGACCCGCACCAGAGAATCTGGACAGTGAGAAGAAACTACTCGGAGGCAGTTTTTCTGGGA
>NW_007202828.1:0-1199 GCF_000164805.1 Carlito syrichta | reverse complement strand
TTTAAATTATCACTGGGATAAACCCGGTGATAGAGAGCAGCTGGCGCCTCTGAGTCTGCTGCCACCTTGTAGGAATGTCTGAAAGGGGCTTATCGCTTTATCATTTACACCCCGTTGTAAAAGCACAAGTTAGTCTGTTAGCTTGGGACTGACAATGCTTAACCCAAGAGTTCTAAATACAAACACTGCTTAAAACTCGACATATGCCTAATTCTACGGGGTCTGAGGTAGGATTTAAAGTACTAAAATTTCATAAAATACATGAGGTAGGAATACACAAAATATATAGTAAACATGAGGTGGGGATATATGAAATACAGTGAACTAAACGCTACTTTTACAGCAAATAAGTGTCTTGGTTTCCTGGGTCTCTCAATAGCATGCTCTTAACCTAAATCTATTGTTGTTCTCTCAAGAGTACCCTTGAAATGATGCTTTTATTCTATATTTCGATTTATTTAGTTTTTTTCTTCTTTTCTCTGATCCATTGTTTTCTTTTGCCAGTAATATCTGAGACTGTTGGTGGCCAGCACTGACCAAAGGTGGGTTAGGACCCGCACCAGAGAATCTGGACAGTGAGAAGAAACTACTCGGAGGCAGTTTTTCTGGGAGCAGTCTGATCAGGACTGGAGCCAAATTTTATTCGGACTCCTTCCAACTTATATACCATTTTCTATACCCTCCAGCAGTGTGATAATCACTTACTGGGGGTGTACAAGTTCCGTGCTTTACAAACTATACATCACAAGACCACCACAAGATCAGCAATTTCCAAGCAAACAATTCGAATTCCATGATGCCTACTGTGCTTACATTAAGGTCACAGGTGCACAATTTCAATACAAATCGTTCAAAGTGTTTTCCATAATGTTCAATGAATCATTCATATTATGCTCTTTGTTCTATACCCTGATTAATACAAAAAACTTTTCTAAGTTAACTCTAGGTTCAATCCAAGTTAACTGATTCCCAATATTTTTAACAATTAATATTATCAACTTAACACTATACTATAATCTATAAGTTTAGTTAAATGACTTAACTGTCAGTTATACTATTATCCTATTACAATTTAACGTAATGCCTTATAACTCAGTTAAAACTTATTCTTAAACTACCAAACTTTACTATAATTCATATGTTTCATATGTCTAAACTTTAATTTTTATATGATCTAGTTATTGGACTTTAATACTATG
>NW_007202827.1:0-825 GCF_000164805.1 Carlito syrichta | reverse complement strand
CCCAGGACTTGAGCTCACGGGACTGGGCTGTGCTTCTCCGCAGGTGAAGCTCTCAGCACTTCTTCCCTTCCTTCTCTGTCACTCGGAGAAACTTGTGTAGCACTTACTGCTCCCATTCTGGCCTCTCCACCCCCATGATTTCAGTAACTCTGTTCACAGTCTGTATATTCAGCATTTGTGAGTTCAAATGTTGTACATGTGCATACATGGCTTGTACAACACGGATTTGGCGAGGAGAAGAATGCATGTGGTTCTTGGTGGCTGCGTGCCTGTGTTTTGTGTCATGTGCATCATGGGTGCACACGTATGTGCATGTTTTGGTGTGGATGCCATGCTGGTGTTTGTAGGCATTGTGCTCTGTTCAATGTTGGTTTGTATATTCCTTCCCACGTGTGTGCAATTCTAGGAGCCTGTGTGTCTCTGTGTATGTGTTCGAGGAAGTTGGGCCGGTGTCATTTGTTTTGTCATTGGATAATTAGAAGACAGTACAACTAGGTGACTTCCTGAACATTGCTACTTGGCTTGTTTTCTTCTGCTTGAACATTTTAGAGTTTTTAGTTTGTTTGTTTGTTTGTTTGAGTTGGAGTCTCACTCTGTCGCTCAGACTGGAGTGCAGTGGCCACTCCCGGCCACCGCAGCCTCGACCTGCTGGGCTCCGGCGATCCTTCTGCCTCAGGCTTCCAAGTAGCTGGAACTACAGGCGCACGCTACCTCACCCGGCTAATTTTTTGATTTATTGTAGAGATGAGGTCTCACCTGCCCAGCAATCCACTCACCTCAGCCTCGCAAAGGCGCAGGATTACAGGCTGGGCCACCGAGCCTGGC
>NW_007202826.1:0-1064 GCF_000164805.1 Carlito syrichta | reverse complement strand
TAGGGGACCATCAATCTTGTTTACCTTCGAAGAACCAGCTTTTGTTTCATGATTTTTGTATATCTTTGTCTCTATGTCCTGGATTTGGGCTTTTATTTTGGTGATCTGGATTCTTCTGCTGAAATTAGGGTTTTTGTGGTCTTGCTTTTCCAGCTTCTTTAGGTGGCTTGTTAGGTTGTCAATTTCTGTTCCTTCCATTTTCCTCATGTGTGTTTGTAGGGATATAAATTCCCCTCTTATTACAGCTTTTAAGGCATCCCAGAGATTTTGGTAAGATGTTTCTTTATTTTCATTTGTTTCCAGGTATCTTTTGATCTCTATTTTGATGTCATCATTGACCCAGGAGTTATTTAGCATCATGCTGTTTAGTGTCCATGTCTTTGTGGGTTTTGGGGGGACTTTGTTGGTGTCAATGTTTATTTTTATTCCACTGTGGTCCGAAAAGGTGCATGGCAGAATTTCAGTCCTTTTAAATTTGCTTATACTTGATTTGTGTCCAATTATGTGGTCGATCTTAGAATATGTTCCATGTGGTGATGAGTAGAATGTGTATTCTGTGGTCTTTGGATGGAGTGTTCTGTAGGTATCAATTAAGTCCATTTGGTCCAAAGTTACATTGAGGTTCCGGATCTCCTTGCTGATTTTTTGTCCTGATGATCTGTCTAGGGTTGTGAGTGGGGTATTGAAGTCCCCAGTTATGATAGTGTTAGAGCCAATATCTTTCTTTAGTTTTCCAAGAAGCTGCTTTATGAAAGTTGGCGCACCTATGTTGGGTGCATATATATTTAGAATAGATATTTCTTGTTGATGGATTGAGCCTTTTATCATTATGTAGTGGCCTTCTGTATCTTTCTTGATTTTTTAATAGTTTGAAGGGTATTTTGTCTGAAATTAAGATGGCTACTCCTGCTTTCTTTTGTATTCCGTTCGCCTGGAAGTTTGTTTCCCATCCTCTTACTTTGAGTCTGTGGATGTCCTTTCTAGTGAGGTGAGTCTCTTGAAGGCAATAGATTGTTGCCTGATGATATTTTATCCATTTTGCCAATCTATGTCTTTTCAGTGGG
>NW_007202825.1:0-707 GCF_000164805.1 Carlito syrichta | reverse complement strand
ACTCCTGGGTCAATGATAACATCAAAATAGAGATCAAAAGATACCTGGAAACAAATGAAAATAAAGAAACATCTTACCAAAATCTCTGGGATGCCTTAAAAGCTGTAATAAGAGGGGAATTTATATCCCTACAAACACACATGAGGAAAATGGAAGGAACAGAAATTGACAACCTAACAAGCCACCTAAAGAAGCTGGAAAAGCAAGACCACAAAAACCCTAATTTCAGCAGAAGAATCCAGATCACCAAAATAAAAGCCCAAATCCAGGACATAGAAGACAAAAAGATAATACAAAAAATCAATGAAACAAAAAGCTGGTTCTTCGAAAGGGTAAACAAGATTGATGGTCCCCTAGCTAGACTGACCAAGAAAAAACGAGAAAAAAACCAAATAAGCATAATCAGAAACACCAAAGATGAAGTCACATCTGACCCTGAAGAAATACAAAAGATCATTAGAGACTACTACGTACACTTGTATGGAAACAAACTTGAAAACCAGAAGGAAATGGAAGACTTTCTGACATCACACAACCTACCTAGGTTGGAACAAGAAGAAATTGAGACCCTAAATAGACCAATAACAATCAAGGAAATCGACCACGTAATAAGAATCTTCCTACAAAAAAAAGCCCTGGTCCAGATGGCTTTCCAGCAGAATTCTACAAGACATTTAAAGGAGGAGCTGATACAATCCTACTGAAAG
>NW_007202824.1:0-817 GCF_000164805.1 Carlito syrichta | reverse complement strand
AAAAAAAAAGCCCTGTTCCAGATGGCTTTCCAGCAGAATTCTACAAGACATTTAAGGAGGAGCTGATACAATCCTACTGAAGGTATTCAGGCGATGAAAAAGATGGAACTCTCCCCAAATCATTTTACGAAAGCCAACATCACATTGATACCCAAGCCAGGTAAAGATCCAACAAAGAAAGAGAACTACAGGCCAATATCTTTGATGAACATAGATGCTAAAATTCTCAACAAGATCCTAGCAAACCGGATTCAGCAATACATCTCAAAAATCATCCATCATGACCAAGTAGGCTTCATTTCTGGGATGCAAGGCTGGTTCAACACTCGTAAAACCATAAATGATATTAAATACATCAACAGGTGTCAAAACAAAAACCACATGATCATATCACTAGATGCAGAAAAAGCTTTTGATAAAATCCAGCACCCCTTCTTGATAAAAACCCTTGAACATCTAGGCATACGGGGAACATACCTCAAAATAGTAAAAGCCATCTACGAGAAACCCACAGCCAGCATACTCCTAAATGGACAAAAATTGGAACCAATTCCCCTGAAAACTGGAACTAGACAAGGATGCCCACTCTCTCCTCCTGTTCAACATAGTATTGGAAGTCCTGGCTAAAGCAATCAGAGAAGAGGAGGCAATCAGAGGTATTCAAATAGGAAAAGAGGAAGTCAAGTTATCTCTCTATGCAGATGACATGATGGTGTACCTTGAAAACCCAAGAGAATCTGTCAAAGGTCTCCTTACATTGATAAAAGCCTTTGGCAAAGTCTCAGGATACAAAATAAATGTACAAAAGACAATCGCG
>NW_007202823.1:0-1117 GCF_000164805.1 Carlito syrichta | reverse complement strand
CATGACCACCTCAGCTCTGTGCCTGAGTCTCTGAGGGACCATGGTAAGAGTATTGACATAGGGGGCGGTGGGCTCCATTGCCAGGTACCAGACTAGGTGACTCGTGAATGTTAACTTAAATAATTTGGCAAATCACTGATTATCTCCAATTCCCCAGTGGAAAATAGATGAACTAATTTGTCTAATCTGTAAAGTCACCTCCAATTCTGACATTTTGGTATTCTGTGATTCTACAATCACGGACTCTAGTCCCAGAGATCTGTGATGCCTTCGCATGGCCTCCAGTAGCGGCACTTGGTCCTTAGCGCTAATGTCCATTAGTCGCTGCTTCCTGGCCCACCATATTTCCTACGTGCTATCTCCCATGAGATCGCACACTCTCCAGGGTAACTTTGTCTTCATCTCTGGGGTCTTCCTCCCAACTCTGTGCCTCGGTGCAACAGCCCTGAAAATGAGTTGCGGGCTCTCAGCAGGCACAAGGCAACTCTTTGCTCGGTCTAGGGTTCTAGGGGGCTGCGGAGTCCTGTGCCTGGGGCTCAAGGCCCTTCCTTCTGTTTCCAGCCCGGTTGCTCATTCTCGACACCACTCACAGTCAGGCAGGTCTTCTGGCCACAAACAGATAAAAGCCTACCAGTGAAGACCTTGTAAAACACAATGGATAAAAGCCGGTTGGTTCCTCTGGCCCTGTGTTCCACAACACCCCAATGCTCAGATCACCCTCCTCCACTAGTGCCAGTGTCTGTTCTGAGCGCCCAGCTCCTCCGTCCGCACCCGACTCCCTCTCTGGTTGTTGTCACTTCAAGGCAAGAAACCGAGCTGCTGCATCGGTTCCATATTCAGATTTTCTGTCATTTTCTGCCGCCCTGTCCTCACAGCTACTTCCTGAAGCTTGAGTCGGTTCCTTCTCCTTTAGACATTTACATTTTAAAAGGATTAAATGTTTCTCTGCCTGGTCTTTCACACGGTCTTCAGGGTGAGGATCATGGGAGGCACAGAAAATGCTGCTCTTACTCTGAGTCTGTCCGCTTGTCGAAGAAACAAACATTCAGCCAGAAAACACATTAGAAAATGTTGTAGAACAGCTTTTGTGATGACTTTGTATCTGTGACAGTAAAGG
>NW_007202822.1:0-751 GCF_000164805.1 Carlito syrichta | reverse complement strand
CAAACAGATAAAAGCTTACCAGTGAAGACCTTGTAAAACACAATGGATAAAAGCCGGTTGGTTCCTCTGGCCCTGTGTTCCACAACACCCCAATGCTCAGATCACCCTCCTCCACTAGTGCCAGTGTCTGTTCTGAGCGCCCAGCTCCTCCGTCCGCACCCGACTCCCTCTCTGGTTGTTGTCACTTCAAGGCAAGAAACCGAGCTGCTGCATCGGTTCCATATTCAGATTTTCTGTCATTTTCTGCCGCCCTGTCCTCACAGCTACTTCCTGAAGCTTGAGTCGGTTCCTTCTCCTTTAGACATTTACATTTTAAAAGGATTAAATGTTTCTCTGCCTGGTCTTTCACACGGTCTTCAGGGTGAGGATCATGGGAGGCACAGAAAATGCTGCTCTTACTCTGAGTCTGTCCGCTTGTCGAAGAAACAAACATTCAGCCAGAAAACACATTAGAAAATGTTGTAGAACAGCTTTTGTGATGACTTTGTATCTGTGACAGTAAAGGAATTCGAAGCACTTGGTATGGGCTGCAGTCATCAAGAAAGCCTTCATGAGAAAAGTGATTTATCTGTGGATTCTGGAGGGTAGGATTGAAAAATAAACTCACAGTAATGGAAAATGGGGTTTTCATGGTGGCTGTTCTAATGAACATTAACCGATTGAATATCGGAAGGGACTAACTCACGAGGGAAAAGGTGAGCCATGGGGAGAGAGAGGTTCAAAAGTTGGGGGCACTGTGGAACTTCCTGGG
>NW_007202821.1:0-826 GCF_000164805.1 Carlito syrichta | reverse complement strand
CCACAACACCCCAATGCTCAGATCACCCTCCTCCACTAGTGCCAGTGTCTGTTCTGAGCGCCCAGCTCCTCCGTCCGCACCCGACTCCCTCTCTGGTTGTTGTCACTTCAAGGCAAGAAACCGAGCTGCTGCATCGGTTCCATATTCAGATTTTCTGTCATTTTCTGCCGCCCTGTCCTCACAGCTACTTCCTGAAGCTTGAGTCGGTTCCTTCTCCTTTAGACATTTACATTTTAAAAGGATTAAATGTTTCTCTGCCTGGTCTTTCACACGGTCTTCAGGGTGAGGATCATGGGAGGCACAGAAAATGCTGCTCTTACTCTGAGTCTGTCCGCTTGTCGAAGAAACAAACATTCAGCCAGAAAACACATTAGAAAATGTTGTAGAACAGCTTTTGTGATGACTTTGTATCTGTGACAGTAAAGGAATTCGAAGCACTTGGTATGGGCTGCAGTCATCAAGAAAGCCTTCATGAGAAAAGTGATTTATCTGTGGATTCTGGAGGGTAGGATTGAAAAATAAACTCACAGTACTGGAAAATGGGGTTTTCATGGTGGCTGTTCTAATGAACATTAACCGATTGAATATCGGAAGGGACTAACTCACGAGGGAAAAGGTGAGCCATGGGGAGAGAGAGGTTCAAAAGTTGGGGGCACTGTGGAACTTCCTGGTAGAAAGATTAGTCTCACAGACAGGAGAAAGAATTCTGAAAGAACCGGAGGCCTTTGTGGTATCCCGTATTGCTGTTCATTAAGATTTCAGCATCCTCCCCTCATGTCCCACCACCACTCCTTCCCTCTGGAAGTCAGACATGCTCGGGACTTGT
>NW_007202820.1:0-873 GCF_000164805.1 Carlito syrichta | reverse complement strand
AGGCAGTCAGGGACACTGTCATTAAATTAAATAGAAATTCTGTGATGAGATATGGGACAAAGAACTCACTCTATGACCTTTCAAATTTTAATGGTTCACTTCCAATTTGCTGACTTTCCTCATGCCATCTCTTGTTCCAACCAGCAGGAGTCATACAAGTGCATTCCTGAGTATTTAAAATGTCATCATATAGGCAACTTCATCTTATATTTTGTAGGAGAGAACAGTATCAAAGGATGCTGCAGAGCTAGTCTCTGGGGTCCCTAAGTGTTCAAGGTCTTTAAGTAGATGTTAAGATATTATGTTTTCATTTTGATAAAATTGTGTAAGTCTGTTAGGGACAAGGTACTTATGAAGGATGGCCACAGCATTTCCGTGTCTGTGGTGCATTTTGGTTTATGATCACTACATTGCCAAGATGTACACTTATGATTATTGTGGGCTAATGGCAAGAAGTAGAGACCACTGACATGGAAATACTAATAATTCCTTCATGCCAAGTAAATGCTGGAGAACTTCACAATTTGTACAAATAGGAGTTTTACAAAAGTTCTTTTTTAACTTTAAAATTTTTTTTATTTTAAAATTTTGGGGTACATTTCAGGGTTAGGTATACAAATATTCACTGTGCAGGTACCCTTGTTGATGAGGTGTGCCCCCCTTCCCCAGGCAGATTTCTATTCAAGAAGAGTGGTGGATAGTTGGTCCTTACCATGACATCAGATAACATAGGCTATGTCAGATATACAAGGTAATCTGTGCAATTTCACAGTTACATATTTACTTTGAGATTGTTAATTTAGTTACAGCAAAACAGTATCATTCATCACATTGAATTTATATTGTCAATTTGAGTTTTTATCGTGTCATACT
>NW_007202819.1:0-839 GCF_000164805.1 Carlito syrichta | reverse complement strand
ATGAGGGAAAAACAATGCATTCAATTTTGACAAGAGGAATAGATCACGGTGAAGGTTTGACAGTTAAATCCTTGATGTTCCAAATGTGTAGTATTAAAATTTACAAACAAAAACTTACAAATGCCGAAGAGATGAAAACAGAAGAGTCAAAGAAGACCTTATCACCCCGCCTTCAATTTGGTAGATGAAGTAGACCAGAGTAAAAGACTACAGGGTATTTTAATTATATAAGTAATAGGTTTATGCCAACATAAATCCATTTTACAACTTTTTGTCACTACAGAGAACATACTACCTTTCAAAGTATACACAAGCAGTTGATCATATACTAGGGCACAAAGAAAACTCACAGTAAATTTCCCAAAGAAAAAATTGAAAAAGCACCATGTTTCCTGACCACATCCCAAATTAATAACCAACATTCTAACTACTTGGAAATAAAAAAGCACCCTGCTTAGTAACTGTGAAACCAAAAATGAAAAATGTAAAAGCAATCACAAAATGTTTAGAACATAAGATCACTGACATGCTTCAGCCAAGATTTTACTCAGAGATAAATTCATAGACTTTAAATCTTTTAAAGAAGAAAGCTGAAACTAGAAGAATCCTGCAGAAATAGAGGAGGAAAAAGCTCAAGAGCAATGGAAAATAAAAGTAGAAGGTTCCAAATGAGAAAAATAAAACTATGATGAAAAAGAATTTTTTTCATGAAAATAAAATAGTTCTTCGTTTTCTTTTATAATGTCTGTGTCTGGGATGGTGAGGCTATGGTTTTATGTAATTATGATATCTGCAATTAAAGACCACATCATGGCTGTGCTTACATTGGCTAAGACTGA
>NW_007202818.1:0-831 GCF_000164805.1 Carlito syrichta | reverse complement strand
CGTGAAAGGTCACCCCAGTAGTATAGACTCTAACTCCATCAGGTTTCCGTGAACTTCGTGAGTTGTCTCGTTGTGACTGCATAATATGGCATGTCCTACGTACCACATATGTTGAATCCAGTCCTCTTTAGATGGGCAGGATGGTTGGCTCCATGTTCTTGCTACTGCGAACAATGTGGCGATAAACATACATGTGCAAATATCTCTTGGAGAGAGGGATTTCGTTCTTCCTGGTACGTTCCTAGTAGGAGGATGGCAGGGTCGATTTTTAGATCGTTTAGGAATCACCAAATGCTTATCCACAGAGCTGGTCCGAGTTTACACTCCCACGAGCAGTGTAGAAGTGTTCCCTTTGTGTCATTTCCACGCCAGCATCTGTCGTTTTGGGAATGATTGATGATAGCCATCCTGACTGAAAATTGGTGACTCCTCAAGGTCGTTTTCACTTGCATTTTCGGATGACAAATGAGGCTGAGCTTTTTCAAATGTCTTTGGTGGCTGCTTGTATGTCTGCTGTTGAGATGGGTCTGTTCATATCTTTTGCTCACTGTGAAATGAGGCTGTTTGTTTTTTTCTTGTCGGCAAGTGGCAGTTCCTTGTAGTTCCGAGATGGTCATCCCTTGTCAGATGTACATTCGCAAATATATTTTCCGCATCTGTGGGTTGCGTTTCTCTTTGAGTCAGGGCCTCACTCTGATGCCCAGACGGTACTAGAGTGGTACAATCACACCTAACCACAGGGTAGACCTCCGGGGCTCAGGCAATCCTCCCAAGCGGCTGCAACGAAAAGCCTATGTCTCCATGCCCAGCTCATTGATGACATTTTGGAGA
>NW_007202817.1:0-789 GCF_000164805.1 Carlito syrichta | reverse complement strand
GTTCCTCGTTGTGACTGCATAATATGGCATTGTTCCTACGTACCACATATGTTGAATCCAGTCCTCTTTAGATGGGCAGGATGGTTGGCTCCATGTTCTTGCTACTGCGAACAATGTGGCGATAAACATACATGTGCAAATATCTCTTGGAGAGAGGGATTTCGTTCTTCCTGGTACGTTCCTAGTAGGAGGATGGCAGGGTCGATTTTTAGATCGTTTAGGAATCACCAAATGCTTATCCACAGAGCTGGTCCGAGTTTACACTCCCACGAGCAGTGTAGAAGTGTTCCCTTTGTGTCATTTCCACGCCAGCATCTGTCGTTTTGGGAATGATTGATGATAGCCATCCTGACTGAAAATTGGTGACTCCTCAAGGTCGTTTTCACTTGCATTTTCGGATGACAAATGAGGCTGAGCTTTTTCAAATGTCTTTGGTGGCTGCTTGTATGTCTGCTGTTGAGATGGGTCTGTTCATATCTTTTGCTCACTGTGAAATGAGGCTGTTTGTTTTTTTCTTGTCGGCAAGTGGCAGTTCCTTGTAGTTCCGAGATGGTCATCCCTTGTCAGATGTACATTCGCAAATATATTTTCCGCATCTGTGGGTTGCGTTTCTCTTTGAGTCAGGGCCTCACTCTGATGCCCAGACGGTACTAGAGTGGTACAATCACACCTAACCACAGGGTAGACCTCCGGGGCTCAGGCAATCCTCCCAAGCGGCTGCAACGAAAAGCCTATGTCTCCATGCCCAGCTCATTGATGACATTTGGAGATAGAGATGAGGCTGCCTGA
>NW_007202816.1:0-641 GCF_000164805.1 Carlito syrichta | reverse complement strand
CCCAGCTCCGCGGCCAGCGGAGGAGACCCAGCTCCGCGGTCGTCCCAGTCGCCGCGAGCCACACTTTGGGCTCCCGCAGCGCGGGAGTCCGAAGCACTCCGTGGGAGGCCGCGGCCCGGGAGGCGGAACCGCGTTGCGCCTCGGTGCTCGCAGGCAGGATTCTGAGGAAGGATCGTGTCAACCCAGCAGGTCACGCGGCCGGGACGCGACGCGCCGTCCTCACGCCAGGGCGCTGCAGCCCCGCAATGGCGAGGGACCCGGAGCCCCGCCCCCACAAGAAAGAGATTGACAGCAGGTACCATTCATTGTGCAGAGTAGGTGTCTGATACATTTCAACAACTCCAACGTAACACTAACACATGAGAAAACGCAAACATGGTCAGAAAGGAAACATGCCAGAGATCTACACATACCGCTGCAGGGAAAAAGACACAAATCGGGACAATTCATTTTAAGCAGTAGTATACAGTTGCTATCTATACTCAATGAAACATATCGAATGAGTCAACTGGGATATATTTCAAAAATAAGTTAATTAAAAATCAGCAATAGGATATTTTATCTAAGCACATTTCCATAAAATAAGGGTATGTGTTTTTATTTGGGTGTGGAAAAAAGTGATTAAGGCTATAGAAACAAGA
>NW_007202815.1:0-930 GCF_000164805.1 Carlito syrichta | reverse complement strand
CACACATCTATTTCATATCTTTAACAGAGAATGCTCTAATTATAAAAACTGAAGCTTAATTTTACTATGCTACCTGGATCTATGTTGAACAATGACAAGGGAAATAAAAAAGGTGTATAACTGGAATTTCATTAGCAGATAGTAAAAATTCTGAAACTGTCATGGGTAGAGGGTCAGAAAGGAGCATGTCTTTATAAATGCCACTCTAAATAAGGTAAGTGTATAGCACAACAGCTCATATACATATACAGAAGAAATAAGCCTCTGCCATAGATAATTGTGGTTACAGAGGTCAAGTTGAAAACTAAGAGTTAAAACCCACAAGAGAAGAAGCTCAACTCCTAACTATAACCCTATTGTAGAGAGAAACTAAACTACAAATCAACATTAATAGGTTTTGTGCTTTTCCTAACCCAGACATACAGAAAACATTTTTTTCCCCTCAACTTCTTGTTTCTTTTCTCTATTCTGTCATTTCCAGAGCTGGAAATTGTTTTATTTCAGTTTGAAGACATACTGATAATTACTTGGGTATTTCTGTGGCAGATGCAGCAAATGTTCAAATATATTTCTTGTATGATTGAATGAATAAACACAGAAACATGTAACTGGTTCAGGATTAGCAGTTGGCCTCATGGCAATCACTAGCCTAGGACAGGAAAGGAGTTGATAGCAGTTAAAGGTATTTTCTTTTGAAAGGCAAGTTGCAACTTTAAAGACACCTGGGCGCCAGGCAGGTTTTGTTTGGTAAAGGCCAAATGGCCCAAAGAATAGCCATTTAATGGATATGCAAAAAGAGTGGTTAATTCACAGACTTATCCAAAAACCCCCCTTCTGAAGTTGACAGTTTACAAGCCTGCAGTTTCTGGAAACCATTTGTTCTTTGAAAAATATGATTTTGCTGAGTACAACCTTGTAAGATTCCAAAGG
>NW_007202814.1:0-793 GCF_000164805.1 Carlito syrichta | reverse complement strand
TTTTCTCTATTCTGTCATTTTCCAGAGCTGGGAAATTGTTTTATTTCAGTTTGAAGACATACTGATAATTACTTGGGTATTTTCTGTGGCAGATGCAGCAAATGTTCAAATATATTTCTTGTATGATTGAATGAATAAACACAGAAACATGTAGCTGGTTCAGGATTAGCAGTTGGCCTCATGGCAATCACTAGCCTAGGACAGGAAAGGAGTTGATAGCAGTTAAAGGTATTTTCTTTTGAAAGGCAAGTTGCAACTTTAAAGACACCTGGGCGCCAGGCAGGTTTTGTTTGGTAAAGGCCAAATGGCCCAAAGAATAGCCATTTAATGGATATGCAAAAAGAGTGGTTAATTCAGACTTATCCAAAAACCCCCCTTCTGAAGTTGACAGTTTACAAGCCTGCAGTTTCTGGAAACCATTTGTTCTTTGAAAAATCTGATTTTGCTGAGTACAACCTTGTAAGATTCCAAAGGAAGTATTTAATCACTCAACACGACCCCCCTCCATTACCTAAATGAGGGTATAAGACCCCATGTCTCCTGTTCTGGGGTGCTCGAGCTTGATTTGGATGCATGAAATTCTCGGCCCGCTGAGTTAGCCAGCGTAATGAAGTGCCACTTCCTATAATAGTCTCGGTGTCATGATCTATTTTTCCTGCTACATTTCCACAATGTACCTGAAATGGAAACTCTGGCTGTTTTCCAGAATAAAAAATTGATTTTATAACTCAAGTAAGTAGAACTTATTTATTTTGCATTTTAAAAAGCACAGAGCTAGGTTTCTGGCATTAGT
>NW_007202813.1:0-722 GCF_000164805.1 Carlito syrichta | reverse complement strand
TAGCCATTTAATGGATATGCAAAAGAGTGGTTAATTCACAGACTATCCAAAAACCCCCCTTCTGAAGTTGACAGTTTACAAGCCTGCAGTTTCTGGAAACCATTTGTTCTTTGAAAAATCTGATTTTGCTGAGTACAACCTTGTAAGATTCCAAAGGAAGTATTTAATCACTCAACACGACCCCCCTCCATTACCTAAATGAGGGTATAAGACCCCATGTCTCCTGTTCTGGGGTGCTCGAGCTTGATTTGGATGCATGAAATTTTCGGCCCGCTGAGTTAGCCAGCGTAATGAAGTGCCACTTCCTATAATAGTCTCGGTGTCATGATCTATTTTTCCTGCTACATTTCCACAATGTACCTGAAATGGAAACTCTGGCTGTTTTCCAGAATAAAAAATTGATTTTATAACTCAAGTAAGTAGAACTTATTTATTTTGCATTTTAAAAAGCACAGAGCTAGGTTTCTGGCATTAGTTGAGTGGTATAATAGTGGCAGGGCTGGTGTCTCAAAATATTTTGTCAGTTTAGACAATATTTTCTTGTCTCCTCAGGAATGTAGGGCAGCTGCTGCAAAGCCATGGGAAGAGGGGGAGCAAAATGCAAGCTCCAGTCATAGTGTTCCCTTTTATGAAAAAAGCAGATGCTTTCCCAGAAATCACTTTAGTAGACTTCTCACATCTTCTGAGCTAGAACTGAATCACATGGTTTATTAATCTGTATG
>NW_007202812.1:0-742 GCF_000164805.1 Carlito syrichta | reverse complement strand
CATTAATGGATATGCAAAAAGAGTGGCTAATTCACAGACTTATCCAAAAACCCCCATTCTGAAGTTGACAGTTTACAAGCCTGCAGTTTCTGGAAACCATTTGTTCTTTGAAAAATCTGATTTTGCTGAGTACAACCTTGTAAGATTCCAAAGGAAGTATTTAATCACTCAACACGACCCCCCCTCCATTACATAAATGAGGGTATAAGACCCCACGTCTCCTGTTCTGGGGTGCTCGAGCTTGATTTGGATGCATGAAATTCTCGGCCCGCTGAGCTAGCCAGCGTAGTGAAGTGCCACTTCCTATAATAGTCTCGGTGTCACAATCTGTTTTTCCTGCTACATTTCCACA
This sequence comes from Carlito syrichta, assembly GCF_000164805.1. Lineage (NCBI taxonomy): Eukaryota > Metazoa > Chordata > Mammalia > Primates > Tarsiidae > Carlito > Carlito syrichta. Next base: position 390 of record NW_007202812.1, on the reverse strand, counting down.
ATGTACCTGAAATGGAAACTCTGGCTGTTTTCCAGAATAAAAAATTGATTTTATAACTCAAGTAAGTAGAATTTATTTATTTTGCATTTTAAAAAGCACAGAGCTAGGTTTCTGGCATTAGTTGAGTGGTATAATAGTGGCAGGGCTGGTGTCTCAAAATATTTTGTCAGTTTAGACAATATTTTCTTGTCTCCTCAGGAATGTAGGGCAGCTGCTGCAAAGCCATGGGAAGAGGGGGAGCAAAATGCAAGCTCCAGTCATAGTGTTCCCTTTTATGAAAAAAGCAGATGCTTTCCCAGAAATCACTTTAGTAGACTTCTCACATCTTCTGAGCTAGAACTGAATCACATGGTTTATTAATCTGTATGGTCTGCCATAGCAAAATATCAT
>NW_007202811.1:0-716 GCF_000164805.1 Carlito syrichta | reverse complement strand
AAAAACCCCCTTCTGAAGTGACAGTTTACAAGCCTGCAGTTTCTGGAAACCATTTGTTCTTTGAAAAATCTGATTTTGCTGAGTACAACCTTGTAAGATTCCAAAGGAAGTATTTAATCACTCAACACGACCCCCCTCCATTACCTAAATGAGGGTATAAGACCCCACGTCTCCTGTTCTGGGGTGCTCGAGCTTGATTTGGATGCATGAAATTCTCGGCCCGCTGAGCTAGCCAGCGTAGTGAAGTGCCACTTCCTATAATAGTCTCAGTGTCACAATCTGTTTTTCCTGCTACATTTCCACAATGTACCTGAAATGGAAACTCTGGCTGTTTTCCAGAATAAAAAATTGATTTTATAACTCAAGTAAGTAGAACTTATTTATTTTGCATTTTAAAAAGCACACAGCTAGGTTTCTGGCATTAGTTGAGTGGTATAACAGTGGCAGGGCTGGTGTCTCAAAATATTTTGTCAGTTTAGACAATATTTTCTTGTCTCCTCAGGAATGTAGGGCAGCTGCTGCAAAGCCATGGGAAGAGGGGGAGCAAAATGCAAGCTCCAGTCATAGTGTTCCCTTTTATGAAAAAAGCAGATGCTTTCCCAGAAATCACTTTAGTAGACTTCTCACATCTTCTGAGCTAGAACTGAATCACATGGTTTATTAATCTGTATGGTCTGCCATAGCAAAATATCACTCACTGGATGGATGAAACAACA
>NW_007202810.1:2452-5131 GCF_000164805.1 Carlito syrichta | reverse complement strand
AAACCTGAAGAGAACCCTCTCCATTACCTGAAACAGACAGAACCTTGATCTTGGACTTCTCTTCCTAAAGGACTATGAGAAATAAATTTGTGTTATGAAAGTCACCTAGTCTGTGGTATATGGGTATGGCAGCCTGAGTCGACAAGATACTCCCCAACCCAACTTTGGTTGTCCTTTCTATGTTTGCAGTAATCATTCCCTAAAGCTCTTTGTAAGGTCTCTCTCTCTGTGCTGTCATGGCTTCAAAAGGATTGTCCACAGTAGCAAGATCTGTTCAGCATGAGAGTTTCCACTTGGACCCTGTTGTTTATGCTTCTGCTGGTCTCCAGCAGCCACTTGGCACCAAATCCCTTCCCTTCATAACTTGCTTTATCAGACAGATGGCCTGCACTCATTCTGTGAACACTAGTAGCTCTGCAAGGCCAGTAAGAGTGTTTGGCTTTCAAAGTAGTCACTTACTGGACCTTCATATTTTTGAAGCCAAATTAATGTCTCAGCCATGGTGTTCTGGTTTTATTTTCCTCCTGGGCCTGTGTATTCCTAAGACATCTCCTCATCATGTACACACATGACTTATTTTTCCTTCATCATGGAGACTTGAGTGACCATTCTCACAAATGCCAGGTTAGTGAGGCACTAGCTTTGATTTTAAAAATGGCTTAGCAAAGAGCGGCAGATATGTATCCACATTAGAGGACATTTACTTCCTTTCTACCCATTAACAGGGTATTTACTTCCTTTCCCAAATTTCTTAAAGGGCCACCGCCCATAATTGTTAAAAACAAAACAAAAATTAAAATTGTGCTTTCCGGTTATACGCTTTTTACTTTTTTATTTTATTTTTTGAGTTGGAGTCTCACTCTGTTGCCCAGGCTGGAGTGCAGTGGCACACTCACAGCCATCCCAATGTTGACTTGCCAGGCTCAGGCGATCCTTCTTCTTCAGCCTTCCCAGTAGCCAGAACTACCAGCTCATACTACCATGCCCCACTAGTTTCTTGATTTATTGTAGAGACAGGTCTCTCCAAGTTGTCCAATTGGGTCTTGAACCCACAGGCTCAGGGATTCCACTCACCCCAGCCTCCCAAAGTACTGGGCTTACAGGCTGAGCCACTGAGCCTGGCCTGGTTATAGACTTTAAACAAGAACAAAATAAACATGCATTAAATTATAAGACATCAGACTAAAAAAATTAACTCACAAAATGTTAAATGTATCATCTTCATGACTGTCAAAGGAGAGAAGACTGCTGGGACTTAGTTGCACACAAAAATTAGTGCATTTGTTAGGATGTCATTGCTTACAAGGGAGAGAAGTCTGATTCAAATGGGCTTGAACAATACTTTTCACCTCACACTTCTGGAACTCCTTGGGTAGGATGGGCTCTAGGCATAGGACAATCAGGACCTAGGCCTCTTCTCCTGGGCCCTTCCCTTCTTGGTTTCAAATTGACCCTCACCTTGTTACAAGATGGTTGTCAATAGAAATTGTGCCAAACAAATAGACAATGCTTTTTCTTTTTCTTTTCTTTTTTTTTTGAGTTAGAGTCTCACTATGTCACCCAGACTGGAGTGCAGTGGCTGCTTCCGGCCACTGCAGCCTCGACCCACTGGGCTGCAGTGATCCTTCCACCTCAGCCTTCCAAGTAGCCAGAATTACAGGCACGCGCTACCAAGCCTGGCTGATTTTTTTATTTATTGTAGAGATGAGGTCTCGCCAAGTTGCCCAGGCGGGTCTCGAACCCGTGGGCTCAGGCAATCCACTCACCTCAGCCTCCCAAGGCATGGGATTACAGGTTGAGCCACCAAGCTCAGCTGATAATGCTTTTTCATTGGGAGGTGGGGATGAGAGATGCAGCAGAGTCCACTCTTCTGTGGAGTAGGGCAAGGGGAACATTAAAGTGAGCATAGAATCCAAGTGAACTCCAGGACAAAGGCTTGGGACAGACAGAGGATGGGAGAGGAGAGAAGGAAAGCTAAATGGACAGAGTTAGAAAGAGGTTTTTTCTTAATCTTACATTGGAAGAGGAGAAGCACTTCAGGGCATCAGTCATGCATGTGAGATATACTGACAGCAAGAGAAATGACATGGAAAATTTGAAAGAAGTTGGGAGTGTTATAAATTTACACTCCTTGGTGTTTTCATGAAAGACTGTAAATTGAGATTTACAGTGATTTTCAGTGATTTTGGTTGCTGGAGTACAACAGATACTAAAGTTTGGTTTGCTCAACACTTCCATTTCCAGCTCTATTACAGAAAGTTTAACCACATAATTTATCATCCTGAGGCATTGGAGGCTAAAAGGAACCCTGTGAATGATTATGTGAGTGTTCCCAGTGTAAACCAGGACTACCGCAGGCATATCAAGACATGATTTATTCTAATAAATACAATTTTAGTCAAAAATGCTTCTATAGCAGCTGGAAAGTGAGATACTCAAACCCTCTAATTCCATTGCATATAGGGTGGCCAAGTTTCATATTTCCAGTCCATGAGATGGAAGCAGAAATCCCTGAGAAGGACTTGCCTCCCTAAATAAATCAACACCAGAGAAGAGACAAGGCTTTTGCCCCATTCTCCCTGGATGGATCACAGACATGGTACCTGGAGATGCATCAGCCATGTCATGACCATTATAGTAAAAGCTAAATACCCAGGATGGTGAAGAGAAAGTTGGAAA
>NW_007202810.1:0-1618 GCF_000164805.1 Carlito syrichta | reverse complement strand
CCCAGGCGGGTCTTGAACCCACAGGCTCAGGCAACTCACTCAACTCAGCCTCCCAAAGTGTGGGATTACAGGCTGAGCCACCGAGTCCGGCTTGGAGATTTTTTAAACATGCTCTAGGGAATGAGATGTATAAAGGAGTACAAAAAAACCCCTGAAATTATATTTTGGAGGGCTGGCCTCTTGTAGTACAGGCTCTTCCCGCTAGCTAAGTGTTCTAGGAACACTGGCATCAGTGTACCAGCTAGCATTGCTGTGAGAGGCTGAGTTTGGCTTTTGTGAGTGGTTTTTTTTTTTTTTTTTGGTGGTGGGGAAATTCCTTCAACAAATTTACCCATCTCCTAATGGGTGATTTATGAGTACACCTTCCTGCACTGCACTGAGTGTTCAGCAGTTTTGTTTTGTTTTTTACCCAAAATGACCTTAATTCCAATTCACCTAACCTTGCCCTGAGTGATTTTTTTGTTTCCCCCAAAGAAAAAGTCCTCAAAAGGAAACATTTTGCCAATTTGAAAGAGGTGAAACAAAAAGCAGCAGAAACACTAAAAGGCATCAAAATTGATGAGTTTAAAAACTGATTTGAGCAGTGGAAAAGTGTTTCACTAGGTGTATTGCATCAAATGGAGAGTACTTTGAAGGTGACTGAAATTTAAGCATGTAAGAATAAATGCACAATTTTAATAAATAAATTGCAGTTTTGGTGATCCTCTGTCATATGTCTTATATTTTGGTAAAGGAGAGAAAAGAAAGAATTATTTCCACAGATAATTTATTTGTGCACAACCAGCAGGCCCTATCTTAGTGCCCAGTAGGATTTAGAAAGGTGTCCTAGATGTGACTCCCTGGAAAAAGAAACTAAGATAGGAATTTGGGTGCATGCTGGGATGTGCTCTCAGGAGAAAGAGCAAGTAAAGCAAAGAAGGAAAAGAAGCTAGGCAAGATGTGATCTCATTTTGAGTTTAGCTTTTGTTAATCTCATTGGAGAGCTTTGGGGCATAAATTTTAACTGAGATGAGCCCACCTTGAGTCAAGAGGCCTAGGGTTTTGTATCCTTAAGTTAGCCAGTCAATGACTGTGGAGTGTCCTTGGCTGGGAGAGGAAAGTGTATTCTCTTATGTGATTTCTCTTTTGTCTGACACCATTTCTCCAGAGAAGAGGGCAGCCATGAGTCCTTAGCAGCCATCATTCACAGTAGCTGAGAGACAGGGGAACTGGTCTAATAAAGGGAATCTGAGAGAAACACCAATACAGGCTCCTACAAAGGATGCCTTCTTTTGAAGTCAGCTATGTGCCTCCTCCTGCTGCTTTATGGAGAATATATTTGAAAACAAGGGGTAACCTCTTGAAAAGGGATGTTCATTGTCTCTCTAGCTTGACTAATATGTCATGGTTTCTTAGGAAGGGAGAGTTTTCTTAGCTTCCAACCTTGGCTTAAGTTGTATTTATAATAACTTTGCTTAAATATATATATAAACTTAAAAGCATTGATAAACATCGTATGCTTATATTTCTTAAAATGGCATGAAACCAAAGCAAATTAAAAATTAAAAATTTAAGAGTATGACACGATAAAAACTCAAATTGACAATATAAATTCAATGTGATGAATGATGCTGTTTTG
>NW_007202809.1:0-815 GCF_000164805.1 Carlito syrichta | reverse complement strand
GGAAGATTGTAGTCTTTCTTGCTTTCTGTGTAGTAGCCCAGGTTCCCTTGCCTGGATCAATCACTCCAGCCGATACCATAACTCCCTTTTGAACTCTTCACTGAGAGGCAGAAGAAACCCCAAATGGCCACATGGTAGTCTTAACCTCTGGTTTAATGGGACCAGTCCATTTAGAATTAATACCTCTATACCAGAAGAGATATAAAATTAGGCAGAAAAGAAGCAAGCATTTTGCTAGTGGGGTGCGAGGGGTAATGATGAGTGGTGTCACTCTCATTTCCACCTCTTGAGTCCTGGACTATTGTAGAAAGAATAACGTGATGAACACTGATTCCAAGAAGATAAAGCTTTCTGGAGAACCTTGCCCCAGGCCTGTAAGGTATCATCACCCTGCTGGTGCTGTAACAGCCTTCCAAAAGCTACTTCACCATTTTATCAAGCCAGCTGCTTCAGGATGATGTGGCACATGGTAAAACCAGTGCACTTTGGGAGCTTGAGCCCATCCCTGCACCTCTTTGGTTCTGACGTGAGTTCCTTGGTCAGAAGTAATGCTGTGTTGAATACTGTGGATAAGGATTTCTGTAAGTCCATGGATGGTAGTTGAGACAAAAACATTGCATGCAAGGAGGGCAAATCCATATCCAGGGTACAGAGACAAAACACTTTTCCTTTCATGGTGAAAGTTGTCTAATGTGAGCAACTTGCCAGTAAGTGGCTGGCTTATCACCCTAGGAAGTGATGCTGGATTGTGACCAGTGTGGGTCTCTGCTGCTGGAAGCCTGGATGTTCAGTGGTGACCATACCCAGGATAGTCT
>NW_007202808.1:0-859 GCF_000164805.1 Carlito syrichta | reverse complement strand
GCAGAAGAAACCCCAAATGCCACATGGTAGTCTTAACCTCTGGTTTAATGGGACCAGTCCATTTAGAATTAATACCTCTATACCAGAAGAGATATAAAATTAGGCAGAAAAGAAGCAAGCATTTTGCTAGTGGGGTGTGAGGGGTAATGATGAGTGGTGTCACTCTCATTTCCACCTCTTGAGTCCTGGACTATTGTAGAAAGAATAACGTGATGAACACTGATTCCAAGAAGATAAAGCTTTCTGGAGAACCTTGCCCCAGGCCTGTAAGGTATCATCACCCTGCTGGTGCTGTAACAGCCTTCCAAAAGCTACTTCACCATTTTATCAAGCCAGCTGCTTCAGGATGATGTGGCACATGGTAAAACCAGTGCACTTTGGGAGCTTGAGCCCATCCCTGCACCTCTTTGGTTCTGACGTGAGTTCCTTGGTCAGAAGTAATGCTGTGTTGAATACTGTGGATAAGGATTTCTGTAAGTCCATGGATGGTAGTTGAGACCAAAACATTGCATGCAAGGAGGGCAAATCCATATCCAGGGTACAGAGACAAAACACTTTTCCTTTCATGGTGAAAGTTGTCTAATGTGAGCAACTTGCCAGTAAGTGGCTGGCTTATCACCCTAGGAAGTGATGCTGGATTGTGACCAGTGTGGGTCTCTGCTGCTGGAAGCCTGGATGTTCAGTGGTGACCATACCCAGGCTAGTCTTGGTGAAGGGAAATCCATATTGCTAAGTCCATGTGTGACCTCCATCAACTTTGTCCATGAGCCCATCAGGCAATGACAGGGGTGGTTGGAGAAAGAGGCTAACAGGTTTCCACAGAATAGGTTATCCTATCCACTTAATTATTAAAACCCTC
>NW_007202807.1:0-1498 GCF_000164805.1 Carlito syrichta | reverse complement strand
TTTAAGTTTTATGGTTTGCACTTAGCTATAAAAGTATCCAGACCCAGGTCCTGTCACTGACTACCCCTTATTAGTAAATCTGTAGTTTTATCAGATTTATTAGAAATTTGCACTGACCATGGAAGACACATTTTATAAGAATATGTGCAGAATTTGGTTCATCTTATCAGCAATTTACCCAATTATGGGAGTAAAAAGGAAGCATGTGTATTTTCCTCCTAATTCTGGAATAGCTCCTGATTCTTGAAATTCTAACATGAAAATACGTGTATGCAAATTAATGGACATTCAACATGAAGCTTTGTAAACATTATTAATCAAATTGAAAGGTGGCAGTACAACTATGTAAATACAGTAGAGAGGAAAATATATTTGGATTCCGCATTTTATTTTAATTGCATACAGGCAATAATTATAATTGCTAGATTTATTTCAATGAATAGGTTGAGCTAACCATGTTAGCAAAAGTCATCTGCATATAAGGGAGCATTTACAACCCTTTTCTTACTTAGGTCAGATATAACTGCCAGAAACTTGCTTGCCTTATTAATTTGTTCAGTTATTCAACTTTCAGAGTTCAAAGATACATTTACTAATAATAGGGTTCAATTAGATTTTTTAAAATAACTTTTCCCTAATAATTGATGATAGCATGGAGCTGCTATTCCTCCTGTGCTTAATTGGTGAAATTGCACTGATCTAGTGACTGGAATTAAACTGCTGAAAAATAACTTGGTCAGATTTATCATTCAAGTTTTGAAGGCTGAGTTGCTATGGCACCCAAGATTAATTTTTTTTTAAGTATGTTTAATTTCAGTGAAAACACTGGCACATCTCTTTTGGCATTCTGTAGATAAAAATAAAGTGGACCGTTTCCCTTTTTTCTTGTCTTTTTTATGTTTAGCAAGTAGTTTTGGAATTCTTTAAACATAAATGTAAAGGCACAAATTTCACATATTTAAAGAGAATGGAAAAGTAGTTAAAAGGTTTCATTGAAAGATTATAATTTGTAAAACAACAAATATTTTAGTCATTTAAAAAAATCTACCTTCTCCAACTTTTTAGAAAGATGGTGTCAGATAAGGAGTTAGTGACTCTTCTGGTAGTTTCGGTTTATAATTAGTCTTGAAGTTTAAAAGCAGGTTGCAGAATTGGGACAATGGCAAGTCCTAATAGAAATCTTTTGGTGTCATTTCATTCCCCCAGATTCTAAAAGCATGTATTTTCCCTGTCACGGGACAAAGAAATTGCCAGGTCTCCTGAACTAGGATTGTTTCTGCCTTCAGAACACGGTTGGGTGGTGTTAGACTGCTGCAAGAAGACTTTCGTGAAAAAACAAGCATAAAAATTGAATGCTCTATAGGACCTTCAAAAGTCTCTTTTCAGGCATACTTTAAGTCTCTCAGGGCCAAGCAAGCCAGAAATCCTACCAGACAGAGCAGGTTTGTTCATGAGATGACCCAGGGCTGCAGGCCGCTCATGTTGTCATTATGCTCCC
>NW_007202806.1:0-780 GCF_000164805.1 Carlito syrichta | reverse complement strand
AGCCAGAAATCCTACCTGACAGAGCAGGTTTGTTCATGAGATGACCCAGGGCTGCAGGCCCCTCATGTTTGTCATTATGCTCCCACGACCTAAGGAATTCACTTTCCAGTGTCATCGCCATCAGCGTGTTCTTCTATAGGAATAATGTGAACTATAAAATCTGAAATGCACCAGCATCTGTCGAAATTTGAGAGCCTTGCCTTTTCCCCCCTCTATGTAATATAAAGTGTTTTAACAAAAGCATGGTAGCTCCATACATTTTAAATGTCAAACTTGCACATAATGTACCTCCTAAGAATTTCAACTTCAAACTTGGAACTTGTAAAGCCACAAAACATCTTTAGAGGCTAAAGAATCTAAGGTGGCAACAATAAAACAATAAAACAATGCATGCTCCCACCCAGCTCATGGAGTTGTTTACAAGAAGCACACACCTCAATAGTTGTCAGTGTTTGTGACAACTTATCAGTAATCATCTCTAGATATCTAACTGTTACCGAGCAGGGCAAAACGAAATCAACATTTTCCAAATGAAATATATCTCTTTCCCATGAGGGCAGCTAAGTTTTACTCGCCAGCATTGTTTTCATTGGCATCTCATTTCAGGTGTGCAAAATCAGCATTGCAAAATTATCACAAACACTGATTTGCACAGCCCACTGTTTAGAGGTACAAAGTCAGACACCGGCAGGCATCAGTAAATGTTTGCAAATATGTGAATGAACGTATAGGCTAAACAAACAACTCCAGCTTGTACTTACATTTTGTTTCAACCTGGGG
>NW_007202805.1:0-851 GCF_000164805.1 Carlito syrichta | reverse complement strand
GCAAAAACTGTTGGAAGTCTGCATTGTGACAGTGACAGAGGCAAAGAAGATAGAAGTTGATAAGCCACATAGAGTATATACAACAAATTAACATTGAACTGGGCCTGAGGGTCAGGGAGAGGAAGTCAAGAATAATGGCATTTTATAAGAAAGCTAAGCTTGAAAATTTCAATCTCCAAAAAAGGCTTTGTAGGTATACATGAAACACAGTTATTTAGTTCTGCAAAATTATACTAAATTACTATCAATTACATAAACATTAGAATTATTGCCAAAAAGGCAGCACATTTTAGAATCATCAGTTTGACCTTCTGCAAAATGTGTTATTAGGGACACCGGTCCTATGAAATATTACATGGAATAAGACTTTTTCATGGTCAAATAAGTTTGTGAGAAAAAGAATAATATTCCCCAAACCTTCTAAAGCTTCGGCTCCTATAGAAAGGGACTTTTAAAAATCTATGTGTTTCCCACACTTAAAAGATTATAGAATTATGTAATATAATTCATATGTTCTACAAACATGCTATTAAGATATAGATTTTTGTGCCACATAAGTTGAAATCAGAAACAGATGAATTCTTATATTTAATACATTATAATGGATATAGGCTGTTTAGAGAAACAACCAGCCAGTTTGACAAAGGGTACAGGTGTATGTCAAACAGCAAAAATCAGAGTACTGTTCAAAGTAATGGCTTGCTTTTATCTTCTTCTGATTATTAAGAGTCATAAAGATTAATACAGTCTTTTTCTCTACCAGCCAATAAGATGACACTAAAACAGGAAGAATAGGGAAAGCTTTTAGAAAGAAATATTAGGAGAATTAGTAAAGTCGGCCTAGGTTAGTC
>NW_007202804.1:0-714 GCF_000164805.1 Carlito syrichta | reverse complement strand
CGTCTTTCAAAGAGTTAAGATTTCAACAGAACTTAGGCTTCTCCACAGGGATTCAGGTCTGGATGCTCAGCTAGTTTGGAATCCCAGACTTTTTTTTCCCTAGGATCACATAGCTCTTTACCCTTCAAAACCACAACAGTGAGGTTTTTATTCCTTTCTCTGAATGGTGCCTTAGCAACAGCCACACACTGAGAATTTGCCTGGTGTGGCTTCCTTAGAGAACAAATCCAAGATTTCCCTCAACACAGTTTGCTATCACAGTTAGACTAAAAGGCTAATGCCATTGCTTTGTGGTTCATGTGCATTTTAGCTCCTCTCATGCACAAAGTGAGAGGCTTAAAAGCTTTGTTGTTGTATAAGAAGTGCTTGTTGTAGTTTATAAATCTCTACGCATGCCTCTAGGTTTTTGTTTACCTCATAATATCTATGTTAATAGGTTGACCGGGTTCTTCTGCTTCTGTAACCCCTGCTGGCAGTGTGCAAGTGTTAAACAATAAGTCCCTTCCAAACTCCCCTCTATCTAAGTTGTGACAGGCAAGCCACCCTTATGGTGGGCTCTGTATTAATTTAAACCTGCTTGTATGCCAGAGCTGACCTATATACAGTCGCGGTGACTATGTAAAACTTAGCTTCTAGTAACATGGTCTCAAACCAGAGTCAATCTTATGCACCAGTCACATGACTGTGCCGACTGGGCCCCCCGAGTAAATATGT
>NW_007202803.1:0-1332 GCF_000164805.1 Carlito syrichta | reverse complement strand
TCAGGTCTGGATGCTCAGCTAGTTTGGAATCCCAGACTTTTTTTCCCTAGGATCACATAGCTCTTTACCATCAAAACCACAACAGTGAGGTTTTTATTCCTTTCTCTGAATGGTGCCTTAGCAACAGCCACACACTGAGAATTTGCCTGGTGTGGCTTCCTTAGAGAACAAATCCAAGATTTCCCTCAACACAGTTTGCTATCACAGTTAGACTAAAAGGCTAATGCCATTGCTTTGTGGTTCATGTGCATTTTAGCTCCTCTCATGCACAAAGTGAGAGGCTTAAAAGCTTTGTTGTTGTATAAGAAGTGCTTGTTGTAGTTTATAAATCTCTACGCATGCCTCTAGGTTTTTGTTTACCTCATAATATCTATGTTAATAGGTTGACCGGGTTCTTCTGCTTCTGTAACCCCTGCTGGCAGTGTGCAAGTGTTAAACAATAAGTCCCTTCCAAACTCCCCTCTATCTAAGTTGTGACAGGCAAGCCACCCTTATGGTGGGCTCTGTATTAATTCAAACCTGCTTGTATGCCAGAGCTGACCTATATACAGTCGCGGTGACTATGTAAAACTTAGCTTCTAGTAACATGGTCTCAAACCCAGAGTCCAGCTTATGCACAGTCACAATGACTGTGCCGACCTGGGCCTCCCGAGCAAATATGTTACAAGCGCCTCCAGCTATATAACATTCCAGAAGACCTAACCGGTTCCACCCTGCCCATCTGATTGTTAGTGGTCAGTCATGGTCAGCTGGAGCCCGCGCCCACGCAAATCAAACACAAACCATCAATCAGTATCTCTGTAACCGCACTCATACAGTCCATCCAATCCTGTGTGGACAAGTCTGTAATGCCACCCCACTCCTTCCAAATTGTGTATAAAAAATGCTTGCAAACCTGAGTCGGGGCTCTCGTTCCTGTACCGCTGCACCGGTAATGGACGTGAGCCCAGACTCGAGCCTGAATAAAGACCCTCGTGTGATTTGCATCAGAGCTGGCTCTTTAGAGGTCTCTCATATTCAGGATTCAGGTACAACATTTGGGGGCTCGTCTGGGATCCCAGAGACCCCCCCCCGAGACAGCCCCCCAGCCCAGAGGGTCCCAGTGCCGGCAGGTAAGTGCACTTCGTTTTCGGTAAGCGAGCATCTGTATTATCTGTAGGAATTCCACTCTGTATCTGGGTCGGCATTGGCTTAAGTGGATGTGCTGGTGGGCCATTGACCGGGGGTCTTGGGAGATGTCCCTCCCCCCCATCTGGAGGATGAGGTCGTCCTCATATGTGAAGAAGGTCGATCACCAAGAGGCACAGACTTACCCTCAGCTCAGTTCACTTT
>NW_007202802.1:0-783 GCF_000164805.1 Carlito syrichta | reverse complement strand
TCACCTCCTTCTCAAGTGTTGGGGATACTACCTGGCTGTTGAACATTAGTGTAGATGTGCTTCTCTATTTCTTTATACTCTATTTTTTGAAGTCCAGGGGGGTGAAAACAAGTCATTTATACTAGAAAATGGGAGAAGAATATGATCCATCTTCTCTTCTTCCTTATAATCTTGGAACTTATTTCCTTGTTTTATGAATTTGGATGAAAAAATATGTCTATCATTTTTCAAGACTCTGATTACTTTTTCTAACTGACTTTAGCATTTAATTACAAATGTAGGCAACAAAGCACAGTAATATTAGAAGTAACTGGGACTTTTGTCACCAACAGAATTTGCAGACTTTTTATATTACATTATAATTGTCACTGATGCCTCACAATATTCTCTATGCTTGTAGCCTCTGATAATTCAGTAGTTACTAGAACTGCTGCTAGTACTTCTAATATAATGCATTAATTAAGATGCACATATAATCTTACATCAAAAATGTGCTTTTTTCAATTATAGTTTTTGTATACTACAGCAACTGCCTTTAAATATAACTGCTTTCTCTTTCAAGCCTATATGTTTTATTTTGTGCACTTAAAAAGACAATTCTAAGAAAAGGTTTATAGGCTTCATTAGAGTGCACTTAAAATTTAGAAACTCCTATTATAATAAGATTACACCCAAGTGACCAATCCTTCTCTTTCTCTGTCTTTTCTTTCCCTTAAGAGATCTTGGCTCAGAGATTTTTGCTTCAGTTTAATAAGAACTGGAAAATATTAGTTGCATTGGATG
>NW_007202801.1:0-857 GCF_000164805.1 Carlito syrichta | reverse complement strand
AAGTGGATTAAAGACTTAAATGTAAAACTACGAAACTATTAAAAAAAAAACATTGGGAAAAAACTCCAGGACATTGGTCTAGGCAATGATTTGGGGGGATAAGACCTTAATATTACAGGCAACAAGAGCAAAAATATATAAATGGGATTACAATCAAGCTAAAAATTTACTGCGCAGCAAAGGAAACAATCAACAAAGTGAAGAAATAACCTACACAACAATAGAAAATATTAGCAAACTATCCATTTAACAAGTGATTCACACCAGAATATATAAGAATCTCCAACAATTCAACAGAAAAAAAACACAAAAAATTCAAACAAAAAAATGAGAAAATGATCTAAATAGACATTTTGCTAAGGAAGATAATGGGAGTATGAAAAATTGTTCAACATAACTAATTATCAGGAAAATGCAAATCAAAACCTCTATGAGATATCCTCTCATCCAGTAGAATGGCTATTGTTAAAAATACAAAAATAAATAAATAAATAAATAGCAAATGCTGGCAAGGATACAGAGAAAGGGAAACTCTTATATACTGTTGGTAGGAATTTAAACTAGTGGTGTCACCAAGGAAAACAGTATGGAAGTTCCTAAAAAAACTAAAAACAAATCTGCCATATGTTCTGCTGGGTATATATCCAAAAGAAAGAAAATCAATACATCAAAGAGATCTCTGCACTTTTATGTTTATTGTAGTCAAGATATAAAAACAATCTAAGTGACCATCAGTGGATGAATGGATAAATAAAAAGTAGTATATATAACACAGTGGAATATTATTCAGTCATAAAAAAGAATTTAATCCGGTTATTTGCAGCAACAGGAATGAAACTGGACCATCATTAAGTGAA
>NW_007202800.1:0-901 GCF_000164805.1 Carlito syrichta | reverse complement strand
CATTGGTCTAGGCAATGATTTGGGGGGATAAGACCTTAATATTACAGGCAACAAGAGCAAAAATATATAAATGGGATTACAATCAAGCTAAAAATTTACTGCGCAGCAAAGGAAACAATCAACAAAGTGAAGAAATAACCTACACAACAATAGAAAATATTAGCAAACTATCCATTTAACAAGTGATTCACACCAGAATATATAAGAATCTCCAACAATTCAACAGAAAAAAAACACAAAAAATTCAAACAAAAAAATGAGAAAATGATCTAAATAGACATTTTGCTAAGGAAGATAATGGGAGTATGAAAAATTGTTCAACATAACTAATTATCAGGAAAATGCAAATCAAAACCTCTATGAGATATCCTCTCATCCAGTAGAATGGCTATTGTTAAAAATACAAAAATAAATAAATAAATAAATAGCAAATGCTGGCAAGGATACAGAGAAAGGGAAACTCTTATATACTGTTGGTAGGAATTTAAACTAGTGGTGTCACCAAGGAAAACAGTATGGAAGTTCCTAAAAAAACTAAAAACAAATCTGCCATATGTTCTGCTGGGTATATATCCAAAAGAAAGAAAATCAATACATCAAAGAGATCTCTGCACTTTTATGTTTATTGTAGTCAAGATATAAAAACAATCTAAGTGACCATCAGTGGATGAATGGATAAATAAAAAGTAGTATATATAACACAGTGGAATATTATTCAGTCATAAAAAAGAATTAAATCCGGTTATTTGCAGCAACAGGAATGAAACTGGACCATCATTAAGTGAAATAAGCCAGGCACAGAAAGACAAATATTGTATGCTCTCATTACAGAGAGTAGAATGACAGTTACCAGAGGCAGAGAACAAAATGGAGTGGAGTTAAGAAAGAGTAGGTGGTTAAG
>NW_007202799.1:0-903 GCF_000164805.1 Carlito syrichta | reverse complement strand
CCTATACATTATGCATGTAGCATACGTTACATATGTGTATTCATATTTGGAGGTGTTTTCTAAATAGGAAGAGGCAATGAACAACCATGTTGTTCTTTCAGACTTGATCCCCAAAACTTTTCCTTTCTTCCATTTATGGTGGAATCTAGGAAAAGAAAATACCGTCATTAATAGAAGCTGTGATAATGACACAGGAATACAAGAACTTTGTACTTGCAAATTAATCTATGGGCTTTTTGACTGTGTCTATTACCAAAATCGCTATGCTTTAATCATAAAACACAAACAAGGAAATATGATCCTTGTCTGTCCCGCAGGTCTAGCTCATGTGAGAAAAAAAGTCTAATCAATAGTCTGCAAATGTGTACAAAAATATAGTTAGAATGAATAAGGCCTAGTATTCGATTGAGAAAAGGCTGGCTATAAAAAACAACATTCCCTATTTTAAAATATCGAAAAGAGTGGAATGAGAATACTCTTTGCATAAAGAAATAATAAATGCTTGAGGTGATACACATCCCAATTGAACTGATTTGATGATTAATCCTTGTATGCTTGTATCCAACATCACATGTGCCCCATAAATTTATAAATCTATCATATAATTCATGTACCCATAAATATAAAAAAATTAAAAATTGAGATCTATATCAAATTCAATGTAGTCTAATCAATTAAACAGTATTTAGTCATTATTTAATAGTTTGGGGGTATTTTTTAATTCTGCATTCTCAGGGTCTTAAAAATTATTTGTCCTTTAAATGTATTGAAAACTTTAATCAGTTATATTGAGAGATATCTGACAGGATGTTTCTTCAATTTTTTTTTTTTTGAGTTGGAGTCTCACTTTGTCGTCCAGACGGGAGTGCAGTGGCCACTCCCGGCCACCGCAGCCTCGACCTG
>NW_007202798.1:0-826 GCF_000164805.1 Carlito syrichta | reverse complement strand
TATTACCCAAAATGAAACTTTTGGCTCTTATTTATATATTTATCATTGACTGCTTCACAAAGGATTTGAGAGGGCCTCGTTTTTTCTTACATGTTTTACTAACTGTATTTAAATTTTCATTTGAGCATTTTTTATTCCATTCTTCCAAAGACAGAAGGTTGGACACGGCCCATTTTCCAAGAATACGTGCAATTCTTGAATTGGAAGACTGGGAAGAAAAGCTCAAATGACAGGTCTTTTCTACACAGTCCTACTTCTTATGGCTGATGCAGGCTGATAAAGTCACTTTCTTTTCCTGAAAAACTATTAACGATTGTTTCTAAACATTTAGTGAAAAGTTCGAAAAGCAGGCCACTAAGGAGGAACACATCACCCATCAAAGTAGGCATTTGTTGCCTGTAGGATAATCTGATGAATCAGGATTTTAGGTTCCCTCTTGGAACAATGAGAAAAATCACTTCACAGCTTATTTTCAAAGTAGTAACGCAGATAACTGACTTTTAAAGGACTTTGCAAATAGTAAGGTCCAGGTTATAACAAGTAATCATTAAAATGTTACCATAGCAACTTAATCTAAGAGAATGTATTTTATTTGGGGAGGATAAATTAGGCTATAAATGAAATGAGCACTGAACAAGACATACAGATCACAGAGTTGACATTTCTCTAGAAGAAAACATGAAGAGCTTGAAACAATTTGCGAATGTGCTTAGTCTTAAACCTAAATCCTAATACCATTTAGTCCTTGTTAATTATTAATAAAACAGAAAAGAATCTGTGTCTAAATGCAGTTAGTTTCTAGGGGTCATAATTAGCAGTGTAAGAA
>NW_007202797.1:0-758 GCF_000164805.1 Carlito syrichta | reverse complement strand
TTTTACTAACTGTATTTAAATTTTCATTTGAGCATTTTTTATTCCATTCTTCCAAAGACAGAAGGTTGGACATGGCCCATTTTCCAAGAATACGTGCAATTCTTGAATTGGAAGACTGGGAAGAAAAGCTCAAATGACAGGTCTTTTCTACACAGTCCTACTTCTTATGGCTGATGCAGGCTGATAAAGTCACTTTCTTTTCCTGAAAAACTATTAACGATTGTTTCTAAACATTTAGTGAAAAGTTCGAAAAGCAGGCCACTAAGGAGGAACACATCACCCATCAAAGTAGGCATTTGTTGCCTGTAGGATAATCTGATGAATCAGGATTTTAGGTTCCCTCTTGGAACAATGAGAAAAATCACTTCACAGCTTATTTTCAAAGTAGTAACGCAGATAACTGACTTTTAAAGGACTTTGCAAATAGTAAGTTCCAGGTTATAACAAGTAATCCTTAAAATGTTACCATAGCAACTTAATCTAAGAGAATGTATTTTATTTGGGGAGGATAAATTAGGCTATAAATGAAATGAGCACTGAACAAGACATACAGATCACAGAGTTGACATTTCTCTAGAAGAAAACATGAAGAACTTGAAACAATTTGCGAATGTGCTTAGTCTTAAACCTAAATCCTAATACCATTTAGTCCTTGTTAATTATTAATAAAACAGAAAAGAATCTGTGTCTAAATGCAGTTAGTTTCTAGGGGTCATAATTAGCAGTGTAAGAATTAAACTCCAAACATACAAGAAAAA
>NW_007202796.1:0-915 GCF_000164805.1 Carlito syrichta | reverse complement strand
GCATGAAGACCACAGTCTTGAGCCTTTGACCAACACTTTTCCAACTGCAGAAGTGAAAGCTTTCCTGTGGTGTACCAACTAACCCTGAGGCCAACTGCATCCCCATGATCAGGACCAAGTACAGAGACTGGCACTAAGGCAGTGTGAAAGGACATGTCCCTGCACTTAGACTCTGCAAATGATCTCTGTGTACCGGGTTCTAGCAGTTTTAAAGCAACTGTACTTGTCAAGCGAGCCTCCAGCTGCTCCAGTGAAAAGTGTGATTGTATCCATTTGGACTCATTCAGCTTCAAGCAATCAAATGACTAATCATGACCTAAGCAGAAAAGTGACTCCATTGTCCCATACACAAAGCCTAAATTTGTGCAGATCAGAGTTTGGTGCAGGGGCTCTAGAGTGTCACCACTGCTCAGACCTATTCTATGGTCCTTCTCTGTGATCCTCAGCTTGTTGGTGTTGCCTTTTGGCTTCAAGGTGGCTGCTGCAGCTCCCCAAAATCACATCCTAACACAAACACATTCAAGTGGGGAGAAAGGTCAGCAGAAGGAAAAGGATTCCCCTATATCTGCTAGGGCACTTCCTTCCAGGAATCCCTCAGCAGACCTTGGCCCCAGGCCTGGACACATCCCTGTCTGTGGCAGTCCTTAGCTGTGCCTGTAGTCCCTTCTTCTGGAAATGTGGGAAGTGATTTTTTCCTCACTTATTTGAGGCTGGGTGTGATCATGCAATATTTGAAGCAGTAAGATGTGAGCACAGGAGCACATGTCAAATCCAAGAGCAGCCTTTAAGGCTGGTGTCCCACCAGCAATTTCCTTTGCTCTGCACTTACTACCCATATGCTTGAGTTGAGTGGAGACTTCTCATCAGCCTGGGACCCCTGGCTGGGTGAGTGAGGAGAAAAAGTGCTCACTCTCA
>NW_007202795.1:0-753 GCF_000164805.1 Carlito syrichta | reverse complement strand
TTTAAAGCAACTGTACTTGTCAAGCGAGCCTCCAGCTGCTGCAGTGAAAAGTGTGATTGTATCCATTTGGACTCATTCAGCTTCAAGCAATCAAATGACTAATCATGACCTAAGCAGAAAAGTGACTCCATTGTCCCATACACAAAGCCTAAATTTGTGCAGATCAGAGTTTGGTGCAGGGGCTCTAGAGTGTCATCACTGCTCAGACCTATTCTATGGTCCTTCTCTGTGATCCTCAACTTGTTGGTGTTGCCTTTTGGCTTCAAGGTGGCTGCTGCAGCTCCCCAAAATCACATCCTAACACAAACACATTCAAGTGGGGAGAAAGGTCAGCAGAAGGAAAAGGATTCCCCTATATCTGTTAGGGCACTTCCTTCCAGGAATCCCTCAGCAGACCTTGGCCCCAGGCCTGGACACATCCCTGTCTGTGGCAGTCCTTAGCTGTGCCTGTAGTCCCTTCTTCTGGAAATGTGGGAAGTGATTTTTTCCTCACTTATTTGAGGCTGGGTGTGATCATGCAATATTTGAAGCAGTAAGATGTGAGCACAGGAGCACATGTCAAATCCAAGAGCAGCCTTTAAGGCTCGTGTCCCACCAGCAATTTCCTTTGCTCTGCACTTACTACCCATATGCTTGAGTTGAGTGGAGACTTCTCATCAGCCTGGGACCCCTGGCTGGGTGAGTGAGGAGAAAAAGTGCTCACTCTCAGTAATTATCAGAGAAATGCAAATTAAAACCATATTGAGATACCAC
>NW_007202794.1:0-844 GCF_000164805.1 Carlito syrichta | reverse complement strand
CTTATATACCACTTTCTATAACCCTCCAGCAGTGTGATAATCACTCACTGGGGGTGTACAAGTTCTGTGCTTTACAAACTATGCATCACAAGACCACCGCGAGATCTGCAATTTCCAAGCAAACAATTCAAATTCCATGATGCCTGCCGTGCTTACATTAAGGTCACAGGTGCACAATTTCAATACAAATCGTTCAAAGTGTTTTCCATAATGTTCAATGAATCATTCATATTATACTCTTTGTTCTAAACCCTGATTAATACAAAAAACTTTTCTAAGTTAACTCTAGGTTCAATCCAAGTTCACTGACTCCCAATATTTTTAACGATTAATATTATCAACTTTATACTATAATCTAT
Organism: Carlito syrichta; assembly: GCF_000164805.1. Lineage (NCBI taxonomy): Eukaryota > Metazoa > Chordata > Mammalia > Primates > Tarsiidae > Carlito > Carlito syrichta. The sequence goes on along the minus strand of NW_007202794.1, from coordinate 485 downwards.
AAGTTTAGTTAAATGACTTAACTGTCAGTTATACTATTAACCTATTATGATTTAACGTAATGCCTTATAACTCAGTTAAAACTTATTCTTAAACTACAAAACTTTACTATAATTCATATGTTTCATATGTCTAAACTTTAATTTTTATATGATCTAGTGATTGGACTTTAATATTATGCTATATCCTATTAAGCTGATACCTCATCATTAATTCTTTTATAAATTGTATAGCAATATTATATTTGAATAATGTAGCAAAAGGAAACAAAACAGCAAGCATAAATTTAGGCAACTATGAGTGTATATATTTTATCCTAACAAGTCTACTCCAAAAATCAAATAGTAGCTGTCACACTCTTGAACAAGGAAATGCAGGGCTGCCAAGATGGCGGCCATGGGCTGAAGCAGACAGAGTTTTGGTAATTAACGAAACAAAAGAAAATGTTCTGCCTGGCTAGGGGTAGGGCCACAAAACTATCGTGTAA
>NW_007202793.1:0-820 GCF_000164805.1 Carlito syrichta | reverse complement strand
CAAGCTGTTTTGATGATTGTAGCTTTATAGTAAAGTTTGAAATCTAGTATTGTGATACCACCTGCTTTTTTTTTTTGCTGGGGATTGTTCTGGCTATTCTTGGATGTTTGTGTTTCCATATGAATTCCTGTGTTGTTTTTTTCTAGGTCTGAGAAGAATGTTGTTGGTAATTTAATGGGTATTGCATTGAATTTGTAGATTGCCTTAGGTAAGATGGACATCTTCACAATGTTGATTCTTCCGATCCATGAGCATGGGATATTTTTCCACTTGTTCGCATCAGCTTTGATTTCTTTGAGCAGTGTTTTGTAATTTTCATTGTAAAGGTCTTTCACGTCTCTGGTTAGGAAGATGCCAAGGTATTTCATTTTTTTGGTGGCTATTGTGAATGGAACTGTGTTTTTTATTTGGGTTTCTGTTTGTTTATTATTGGTGTAGAGAAATGCGATTGTCTTTTGTACATTTATTTTGTATCCTGAGATTTTGCCAAAGGCTTTTATCAATGTAAGGAGGCCTTTGACAGATTCTCTTGGGTTTTCAAGGCACACCATCATATCATCTGCATAGATAGATAACTTGACTTCCTCTTTTCCTATTTGAATACCTCTGATTGCCTCCTCTTCTCTGATTGCTTTAGCCAGGACTTCCAATACTATGTTGAACAGGAGGGGAGAGAGTGGGCATCCTTGTCTAGTTCCAGTTTTCAGGGGAATTGGTTCCAATTTTTGTCCATTTAGGAGTATGCTGGCTGTGGGTTTCTCGTAGATGGCTTTTACTATTTTGAGGTATGTTCCCCGTATGCCTAGATGTTCAAGGGTTG
>NW_007202792.1:0-943 GCF_000164805.1 Carlito syrichta | reverse complement strand
GTTGTTGGTAATTTAATGGGTATGCATTGAATTTGTAGATTGCCTTAGGTAAGATGGACATCTTCACAATGTTGATTCTTCCGATCCATGAGCATGGGATATTTTTCCACTTGTTCACGTCGGCTTTGATTTCTTTGAGCAGTGTTTTGTAATTTTCATTGTAAAGGTCTTTCACGTCTCTGGTTAGGAAGATGCCAAGGTATTTCATTTTTTTTGTGGCTATTGTGAATGGAACTGTGTTTTTTATTTGGGTTTCTGTTTGTTTATTATTGGTGTAGAGAAATGCGATTGTCTTTTGTACATTTATTTTGTATCCTGAGACTTTGCCAAAGGCTTTTATCAATGTAAGGAGGCCTTTGACAGATTCTCTTGGGTTTTCAAGGCACACCATCATATCATCTGCATAGAGAGATAACTTGACTTCCTCTTTTCCTATTTGAATACCTCTGATTGCCTCCTCTTCTCTGATTGCTTTAGCCAGGACTTCCAATACTATGTTGAACAGGAGGGGAGAGAGTGGGCATCCTTGTCTAGTTCCAGTTTTCAGGGGAATTGGTTCCAATTTTTGTCCATTTAGGAGTATGCTGGCTGTGGGTTTCTCGTAGATGGCTTTTACTATTTTGAGGTATGTTCCCCGTATGCCTAGATGTTCAAGGGTTTTTGTCAAGAAGGGGTGCTGGATTTTATCAAAAGCTTTTTCTGCATCTAGTGATATGATCATATGGTTTTTGTTTTGACATCTGTTGTTGTATTTAATTACATTTATGGTTTTACGAATGTTGAACCAGTCTTGCATGCCAGGAATGAAGCCTACTTGGTCATGGTGGATGATTTTTGAGATGTATTGCTGAATCCTGTTTGCTAGGATCTTGTTGAGAATTTTAGCTTCCATGTTCATCAAAGATATTGGCCTGTAGTTCTCTTTCTTTGTTGGATCTTACCT
>NW_007202791.1:0-951 GCF_000164805.1 Carlito syrichta | reverse complement strand
AAGGATATATATTGATTATTTGAGTTGTCTGTGGAGGAAAGATTACTTTAAATGGATGTTTCTTCTGATTTCTATTTTCAAGTTGTAAGTAGAAAATAGAGTTTATATGACATTATAAGATTGTTATATCTTTATTAAATTCACTGCTCAATTTTTAATAAAAGTATATGCATTATTTATTTCCAAATTTAACACGCATATTCTCTTTAGCTGGAATGCTGATTCTAGAGGAAAACAATTTTAATAATGAACAGAACTGAAGGCTAATCTTATATTGTTTTATTCCTGTAGCATTTAAAGACCAAAAGCCTGTCTTTTAACAAGTTTCATGTTTTCAACAAATATGCTTTTTATTTTTTTAGTTTCCAAAGTTTGCTTTTTACTTGTAAATAGCATGACCATTTACAAACCTCTTTCCACTCTTCTCCACAACTTACAAAATATTTTACTGTTTATATCACCTATTAGAACTACATCTAGAATGACCCAATGACCGTCTGTATACCTAACTGAATTGTACCCCACATCTTTAAAATAGAAATTTTTAAAAAAGCATTTGTGAAGAAAGTATCTTGATTTTGCAGACGTTGCCACCTTGAGCCTTTACTCTTCAGTCATTGTCAACCCCACTGTGTTCTTTAACATCGCCATAGATGACTAGCCCTTGGGCCGAGTCTCCTTCGAGCTGTTTGTAGACAAAGTTCCAAAGATCAGTAAACTTTCATGCTCTGAGCACTGAAGAGAAAGGATTTGGTTATAAGGGTTTCTATCTTCACAGAATTATTCCAGTGATTATGTGCTTGGGTGGTGACTTTACAAGCCATAATGGCACCGGCGGCAAGTCCATCTATGGGGAAAAATTTGAAGATGAACTTCATCTTGAAGCATACCAGTCCTGGCATCTTGTCCAGGGCAAATGTTGGACAAATGGCTCCCAGTTTTCCACTGCTT
>NW_007202790.1:0-822 GCF_000164805.1 Carlito syrichta | reverse complement strand
AAAACAGGATGAACAAAGACACATTGCCTGTCCGGTCCATCAATTGTAACTGATTGCCTTGGAAACAAAAAACATGTAGGGTATAAAAGGAGTGGGAAAAGACAATAAACTGGCATTTGTCCTGCTTGCAGCAGAGTCAGTGTCCAAGTTTTTTTCTCCTGTGCCTATGCTGTCCCTCTTTCAGGAAACCCTGACCTGCTGGAGCTGGACTCTAGCAATCGGGAATCAGACACTAATTCTGAGAGGGACGGGTTACACTGAATGTGTCCTGAGGAGGTCAGTCCTGTTGTTCCCTAAAGGCATTTTAGGTATTTGGCATGAAATATGCTGAGCTGAACCCCATACTTGAGGGTGAAAATGCCCCCTCAACTTGAGAGTGGAAGTAGAAAAAGAGAGAAGGTTATTTATTTGTTGTTTTGTCTTGTTTTTGTTTTTGTTTTTGTTTTTGAGTTGGAGTCTCATTCTGTCACCCAGTCTGGAGTGCAGTGGCCACTCCCGGCCACCATAGCCTTGACCTGCTGGGCTGTGGCGATCCTTCCACCTCAGCCTTCCGGGTAGCCAGTATTACAGAAGTGCGCTACCATGCTCGGCTAATTTTTTTTTTTAAATTGTAGAGATGAGGTCTCACCTGCCCAGGCGGGGCTCCAACCTGCGGGCTCAGGCAATCCACTCACCTCAGCCTCTCAAAGGCACGGGATTACAGGCTGAGCCACCAAGCCTGGCTTGTCTTGTTTTTTTGAGTTGGAGTCTCACTCTGTCCCCCAGGTTAGAGTGTTAGGCCACACTCATGACCACCCCAGCGTCGACCTGTTGGGCTCCAGC
>NW_007202789.1:0-836 GCF_000164805.1 Carlito syrichta | reverse complement strand
CATGGATCAGAGACCTAAATGTAAAACCTCAAACCATAAGAACCTTAGAAAAGGAAGGAGATACCCTCATGGAAATCGGAACTGGCATCCAATTCCTGAACAAAACCCAAAACCCACAGGTCATAAGAGAGAAGATTGACAAGTGGGACCTTATTAAACTGACAAGCTTCTGCAAAGCCAAAGAAACCATCAAGAGAGCAGGGAGACAGCCTACAGACTGGGAAAAAGTATTTGCCAACACCAAAGGCTTAACATCCTGGATCTACAAGGAACTCAAACGTGCTGAAAAGAAAAAAACAAACAACCCCATTATAAAATGGGCAAAAGATATGAACAGACACTTCACAAAAGAAGACATCTGAGCAGCCAACAAACACATGAAGAAATGCTCAACCTCACTAATCATCAGGGAGATGCAAATCAAAACCACACTGAGATACTGCCTAACTCCAGTCAGAATGGAAATTATCAACAGCTGCTGGAGAGGGTGTGGTGAAAAGGGAACACTTCTACACTGTTGGTGGGAGTGTAAACTAGTGCAACCTCTGTGGAAAGCAGTGTGGCGATTCCTAAAAGTTCTAAAAATTGACCTTCCATATGACCCCGCAATACCCCTACGGGGAATATACCCTGAAGAACACAAATCACTCTATAAAAAAGATACCTGCACATGTATGTTTATCGCAGCATTGTTCACAATAGCAAGAACCTGGAAACAACCATGCTGCCCATCAAAAGAGGACTGGATTAAAAAAATGTGGTACATATACACGATGGAATACTACACAGTCATAAAAAGACAAATCATGAATTTTGCAGCAACCTGGATGGAACTA
>NW_007202788.1:0-868 GCF_000164805.1 Carlito syrichta | reverse complement strand
AAAACCAGTACATTTAAAAATCTTCCCAAATAAAAGAATAAATTTGATAATATTTTGATAAAATTATTGACCCTTGTAGACATGGTGAATGTAGATTTCAAGAGAGTTATACCTAGCGATACTGAAATTTCCTTTTACCTTTTTTCTGTGAATTATACATCAATTTCTCAATTTAAAATTTACATTTTAAAAACTAAACTTTAAATTATTTTGAAAAATAAATCAAAGTTGCCTAAGTCTCTAGATCTATCTGGGATCTGATGAGAACTCTGAAATCTCTCTCAAGAAGAACACAGATTTTTTTTAAAAACTGCATATGAACTAACAGCTTCAAGAACCTCTAATCTAAAAGTTTGTGGTTACCTTGCAGAATGACCATAAAAATATTTAACTTAATTTGGGTGAACTTTGAAGGTTCTCAAAAATTATGACAAAAAAACTATCTCAAGCTTTGTGTTTCATAGAAACAGAAAGTAGAATGGTGGTGACCAGGGACTGGGAGAAGGGTACAATAAGGAGTAACTTTTTAACTGGCAGAGTCTCAGTTCACAAGATGAAAATGTTCTGGAGATAGATGAGGGTGGTAGTTACAAGATAACATAAATGCATTTAAAGCCACTATGTTACAGGCTGAACTGTGGCCCCACACACCCCCCAAAATTCACATTTTGAAGTCCTAACCTCCAGAACCTCAGATGTGACTGTATTTGTAAACAGGGTCTTTAAAGTGGTAGCAATTAGGTTAAATGAGGTCATTAGGGTCAGGCCTAGACAAATGTCCTTGTAAGAAGAGTAGGACACAGAGAAAATAAAGACCAAATGAAGACACCAGAGGAAAATGGCCATCTACAAGCCAAGCAGAGAGGCG
>NW_007202787.1:0-1167 GCF_000164805.1 Carlito syrichta | reverse complement strand
AAACCTAGAAATTCACCAGATTTAAAAAAGTGGAATGGTGCAGAGACAGGATTATACAAAGAAAGGGAACCACATGTACAAAATCAAGGCAACATACAGATAGCATGATAAATTCAAAGATGTAATCATATTTTAATGTGAATGGAGTTTAGAATGTCAGTCACAGGAAAATCAAGTAATGAAACAGAGAAGTATGAAGAAAACAGATCAGAGTATGAAAGAAGATAAGTCTATATTCTTGGAATAATGGAAAACTGTTTAAAGGGCTGTATTTTGTTTTGTTTTATACAGAGGTATGTTGGGTATTCTCCATTAGGCCTTCAGATCCATCTACTCTACTCCCTCAATTCTGTGGTCCAATAGACTGACCTCTATGAGTTTCCTTCATGGAGTTCCCCAATCCTCTGGTTTCTGGATGGTTTCATCAATATGAGGCAGCGACTTGAGTTCAGCGAATGGAAAAGAAGAGGAGTTGAAATACTGATGATCCTGGCTTATCCTTTGCAAGGATGAATGGCTATGTTCTTCTATCCAAGGTCCTGGTGTCTGCCAGGCTGCGTTCACTTACAATCACTGCCCACATCATTGCAGTACCATTTCTACTCTTCTTGGTCTTTCAACTCTAAGGATGGTAACAACTTCCTGGTGTTATCAACACTGGTTTGCCTCACTGTCTCTTGATCTTTTCTTATACTGTGTCCCAACTTTCTACAATCATTCCTTTAAGATAATGCCATCTTTTCCCTTCAGGGACACATTCAGATTCAAGGGGGCACCATGAACCAGTTTTACCTTAAATAAGTGGGTTTAGATGCAATAGGAATGATTCTAAATGGAGGCAAGCCTAGAGTCAGTGAAACAAATTACAAAAGCATTGCAGTAATTGGATGAGAAGATGGAAACTATCAGATGCTAACGTTACCTGATATCTTATGATGTCAGACACTGTACTAATTGCACTCTACATATTATCTTATTTAAATATTCCAACCACTCTTTAAGGTAGACATTATTATTATTGTTCCTTTTTTAAAAAGTCAATGGCATTAAAATGGAAAGATGCTAACTAACTTGCCCAAGGTCAAATAAATAAAAAGGGACAGAATTTGGACTCATATAAAATCTGCCTTTTTTTTTTTTTGAGTTGGAGTCTCACTCTGTTGCCCA
>NW_007202786.1:0-849 GCF_000164805.1 Carlito syrichta | reverse complement strand
CAAAGACAGGAAAGAAATGTAAGAGAAATTGAGAATTTATAAAGGAGAAAATACAAAAGTGCCAAACAGAGGTCATAGAGCTGAAGAATGCTATAACTATATTTAAAAATCAATAGGGGGATTCACAGCCAACTAGATTAAGCAGAAATAAAGGTAAGTGAACTAGAATACAAGTCCAAGAAAATCATCTAATCTGAATGAGCAAAAGAAAAAAGGAGTGAAGAGGGAAGATAGTTTGAGGGACTTATGGGACACCATCAAGTGGAAAACATACACTCCTTGATTTTTCAGAAGAAGTAAAACAGAAAGGAACAGAAAACATATTCCAAAAATAATGGCAGAAAAGTTCCCAAGGGTAAAAACAGAGAACTCTAGACCCTCAAACCCCCAATTCCTAAAGAATTCGACTCCAAAGAGACTGAACTCGAGACATATAATAATTACATTGTCAACATTTAAAGACAGAGAGTTTTGAAAGTAGCAGGAGAAAAGTAAGTCATTATGTACAAAGAAACTGTACAGGACTATCAGAAGATTTTTTTCATCAGAAATCCTACAGGCTAGAAGGGAGTGGAAAGTAATTGAAAACCCTGAAAAATATTTAAAATGCTAGTCAAAAATACTGCACCTCAAATTCTGACTTTTATTAATGAAATGGTTGTTAAAGGTATTCTCAGACAAAAAATCTAATAGTTTGTACTACTATACCTATATTATAAAAATTGCTAAAGGGAGTTATTTAAGCTGAAGAAAATAGACAATAATTCACAATATGAAAACATATGAAAGTATAAAACTAGTAAATGTAAGTGCCTTTTCTTTCTTTTTATTTTTTCTTTTTTTTTTAAT
>NW_007202785.1:0-1273 GCF_000164805.1 Carlito syrichta | reverse complement strand
GCAGGATCAGGCACCCCCCCATTGACCCCAGGTTAGAATAGTGCACCTTAAGTGCCCCAAGGGCATGGGGCTGCAGGGACTGCAGTCGAGCATGGCGCTGCAGGCAGGACAAGCTGAGGCAGGTGGCGGGAGGACATGCCTGGAGCGACTCCAGGGAAAACCCTGAAGGAAAGGTCCAGAAGCACAGGAGGGCCGGAGTGAGTGCCTGGGCTGCCTAGGGATGGCGCTCCCCTGAGCACTGCAGGCAGAGCGGATCTTACCTCGGGTACTAGGCAGAGAAACAGGCCACGGTATCCAGGCCTGGAGTGCCTTGAGGATGCCGTCCCCAGTGTGGAAGGACGCGAATTGCCCCCAGTGTGGAAGGACGCGAATCGCATGCGTGTGCACAACCTATGTATTTTATAAACCTCCCCTTAATTAACCAGAAAATTTTCATTATGCCTCCAATGTGAACCAAGGCAGTGGCACGAGAACTTCCTGGGCTCATAATTTGATATCATCCGATGATTGCTCAGGGGCAGAGGTACAGTCGCTGTGCCAGCGGCACTTGTATGTATTTGTTTTTCTGCCATGTTTCTGTAGGCCTCCATCATTCAGTTTTTAAATAGTTTGTACTTGTATTTCACCTGTCCATAATCAATGCCATCCCCGAGCAAGGCGATGTAAATTCTCAAGTACAGGTGTAGCTGCCTGCCCGTGTGCACCCACAGACTGTCTGACAAATGAAAGAGGGGCGGCCACGCAGCAACTGTCAGCTCTCAGTGTGTGTAGACAAGGGGATCAAAGCCTGCGGGGATTTCGCGCCCATCCGTGTTGTCATGCCTGTGGCACCTAACGCCATTAGAGGGGACTGGGCATGGCTCGGCGCAGGCAGCAAACTGACGTTTCCTTTCGCCCAAGCCTTGTGATCGTCGGACTGCGCTGGCCTCGGGTAGCCTTCCACGCGGTGCCCTGAAAGACTAGCCAAGACTGGGCTAGGCCACTCCCCACACCTTTGTGAGCTTGCCTATTCCCTCAACCCCAAAGGTCATCATTGCTTCTACCAGCTCCCTATCTCTGACCCAGAATCTTAAAGCCCACACCCTAGTGACAGTCTCCGGGAGTGAGATGCCTGCTCCCTGCATTATCTGTCATCTTGTTCTTCTTGAAATGACCTCTGTGGATTGCGTGTAAATCTATTCTCCCAGCCACCAGGGAATCATTTTAAAACTTTCTTTTTTGTCAGGAACAAGAGATTGTTCTTCTTTAACTAGGCCATATAGAAATTATGTTG
>NW_007202784.1:0-1046 GCF_000164805.1 Carlito syrichta | reverse complement strand
CACCTGTCCTAATCAATGCCATCCCCGAGCAAGGCGATGTAAATTCTCAAGTACAGGTGTAGCTGCCTGCCCGTGTGCACCCACAGACTGTCTGACAAATGAAAGAGGGGCGGCCACGCAGCAACTGTCAGCTCTTAGTGTGTGTAGACAAGGGGATCAAAGCCTGCGGGGATTTCGCGCCCATCCGTGTTGTCGTGCCTGTGGCACCTAACGCCATTAGAGGGGACTGGGCATGGCTCGGCGCAGGCAGCAAACTGACGTTTCCTTTCGCCCAAGCCTTGTGATCGTCGGACTGCGCTGGCCTCGGGTAGCCTTCCACGCGGTGCCCTGAAAGACTAGCCAAGACTGGGCTAGGCCACTCCCCACACCTTTGTGAGCTTGCCTATTCCCTCAACCCCAAAGGTCATCATTGCTTCTACCAGCTCCCTATCTCTGACCCAGAATCTTAAAGCCCACACCCTAGTGACAGTCTCCGGGAGTGAGATGCCTGCTCCCTGCATTGTCTGTCATCTTGTTCTTCTTGAAATGACCTCTGTGGATTGCGTGTAAATCTATTCTCCCAGCCACCAGGGAATCATTTTAAAACTTTCTTTTTTGTCAGGAACAAGAGATTGTTCTTCTTTAACTAGGCCATATAGAAATTATGTTTCAATAGCAGTGTATATTTAATTAGAGTAATCTCATTTGAATTTACTTACCTAATGTATTATTTATTTAACAAGTAGACCGTCTTGTTTGCCAAGTGACATGCAGATCTCTGATAAGAACTTCTGTTATGAGGACATTACAGTTAAAAATCAGGCATGTCTGAGAGTTATATTTTAAGTCTTTGAGAATGTGACTGTCCTACTCAAACAGAAACTGAGATGTGAGTGGTCTGCTGTTGGGAGGGTGGGGTCTACACACCAGAGATTGTCTTCTGTAATGCACACACATGTGCCAAAGTTCCTTTGGAAGTTGATATCTTCTGACTGCCAAGTAAGTCAAGTTCACCTTAAAACTTACTCTAGGTTGTTTTCAGTGTTATTTCCCCAAAGTCAGGTCAG
>NW_007202783.1:0-808 GCF_000164805.1 Carlito syrichta | reverse complement strand
GAAAGATAAGACTCCCTTTCCCTGTAACTGGAAATCAGAGATGAGATATCATGAATGCTGCTTGGGTGAGAAAAATGACATGGAATGCCAAGTGAGGGATTTGTGCTCAGAGGGAGTGCCTTGGCTTTATATGAGACATTGACCCTGAATGAAAGTACTGTATGTTGAGATTCCAGTGAAATGTTTAAGGCACACTTATGTCATTTTTAGGATTTCCCCTCTTCCAATAATTCATTTCGTTTCATCAGTCCTAAATGCTTTACTTGAGTGCTTTTATTGCATTTTGTTAGGAATAGTGGTGAAACTTATTTGTTTGGCAAATACAGTCCATATTCTTCCAGGATGTTTGGTTGAGGTTCTCTACCAAGTTGGGCTCTCTTCCCGATCTTGACAGCTCATTGGAACCACCTGGCAAGCTCTTAATTCTCTGAAGATTGGGTTCCCATCAGCTCCCCCAGAGACTTTGATTTAACTGATCTAAGTAGGGCCTGGGCATGGAGACATTTTAGCAGTCCAAATGATTCTAATGGGCTGCCTGGGTTGAGCACCACTGCTCTGTATTATTTGCTACTTGGGCTTTAGGTCTGTGGCCAAGTTTGCAAGAGTCACATGGAAGTCACATAGAGGAGGCACCAGTGACAGTCCACACAGTGGCAGCGGATGGGCTGGAGACCAGATGATCTGGTAGATCGACATGAACAGGTAAGATGAGAGTGACCAATCCTGGCCAAAAGTGCCATGAACAAGCATGTGATGATGATGGTCTGTGTCAAAGGAGAATTTCCCAGAGGTCAGGCACCTCATTGTC
>NW_007202782.1:0-1010 GCF_000164805.1 Carlito syrichta | reverse complement strand
CTTTTAAAACATGAACCTGAAAGTTTAAAATAAAATTTCTAGCAAAGCAGACTTAAAAAGAATCTATATTGCCAATTACTATTCTTGCTTTACTTACATAATCAGGCCAAAAGTAAGGAGATTTGACTTATTTTACAAACAAATTAGTCTTACTGTAATTATCTTTGGTAAAAAATGGTGATGACTATAGAGAGAAAAAATTATATGCAGTAAAGACAATGACAGCAATTCAATTCCAGCCTTGTTGATTGTCTTTTAGATTTTATCTTCCTATAAACTGGACTGTATTCCAAATTATTTTAGTTTCCTACAATATTTGACTGACTCTTCAAACTAATGTTTCTAAGTTTCTTCCATCTTTTTGACTTGGATTCCCTAAAACTGGCCTTTTCTAAAATAACATGCAAGTTGAAACTGAATGACTTGATATAAACTTGATAGAAATCACCACAACTGCTTTTGTATGACAATCTTCATACCTGTAACTGTGTGTGTCACTCAGAAAGTTCACCAGAATGCCTGATGGCATCATCAGAGCCATTCAGTTATCAAAAGATGTTTTGTGACCAACATCTAGGAATCTTCTTGATAGGCTGCCTCTGGACTCAGAAACTGAGTTTATAATGTACTCCAACTATTAACCTTTGATTTTCTTTTTTTCTATAAAAATGCTCTTATTTGATACCTGATTATTTCAACCATATAGAGGCCAAACCTTGACAGGAACCCACTTGCAACACTGTCTCCTAAAATAAGACACAAATGTTTAAGTGAACTGACCTAATCTTAAATCTAAGAGATTGGATGAGGAGTAATTCAACTCAGTTTCTGTGCTATGAAGCTTCTTAGAGAAGTTTCAACTGGGAAAAATGAAGGATGGATGATATGCCACCCTAAAACATTCTATTTGGGGATAAGGGTTATTTCAAGCTAAAGGCACTTAAAAACACACAGCAACAACAACAGTGACTTCAAGAAGGATGTTTTGATCCTCCTCTTTTTCATGTTGA
>NW_007202781.1:0-1195 GCF_000164805.1 Carlito syrichta | reverse complement strand
GGAAGTGGTTCCTGCATTGCGTGATTTTGTCATTTGGGAAAAAAGGGGCTATAGGATGGCAAGATGATGCATAGAGACTGGAAAGTGGGAAAATATGCTCACTGAGAGGCAGGGTTGTTTTAAGCGTTGTTGAAGGATTGGTAATAGAGAAATGGTGGTCTTAAAGAAAAGTTGAGTTGTGGTTGTTGGCAGCAAAGTCATTCAAGTAGCTGCATCCTGCAGTGACATTTTAAGCACGTTGTTTTCTGCCAAATCTGTTTAGAAGCACCAAGGCCATCCTCAAAACCTGATTCACAGTCCATTCTCTAGTACATACTTTGAAAAAAAGCACCCTTTTAGGTTATGCTAGATAAACAAACAAAAAATGGCATTGGTGATTAAAACCATCCTGATTAATTTATTATATGTATTTAACTTACCCATCTCTAATCATGACTTCCCTGAGATTTTTTTTTAGAGCTTTGTTTTCCCACCTAGTAGATCAAGAAATAGAAGAAAAAGCACTGTTTAGTCAATATCCTAAGACACATCCATCAACCACTTTACATAGGGCAGCTCTCTCATTTCTCAGAGCTGAAAAAAAGTGTTATACCACGCCCGTCTGATTTTTTGATTTATTGTAGAGATGAGGTCTCGCTGCCCAGGCGGGTCTCGAACCCGTGGGCTCAGGCAATCCACTCACCTCAGCCTCCCAAAGGCGCAGGATTACAGGCTGAGCCACTGAGCCCGGCTCTTTTTTATTTATTATTATTATTATTACTTTTGAGTTGGAGTCTCACTCTGTCACCCAGACTGGAGTGCAGTGGCTGCTCACGGCCACCGCAGCCTCGCCTGCTGCTCTCCGGCGATCCTTCTGCCTCAGCCTTCCAAGCAGCCGGAATTACAGGCATGCGCTACCACACCTGGTTGATTTTTTGATTTATTGTAGAGATGAGGTCTCGCTGCCCAGGCTGGTCTCAAACCCGCGTGCTCAGGCAATCCACTCACCTCAGCCTCCCAAAGGCGCGAGATTACAGGCTGAGCCACTGAGCTCGGCTTAAGATTCCATTTTAAATATAAAACAATGATATACGTAACCTCCCAAGGTAACAGATGTAGGAAATGACATAAAGAATGTCAGCCTTATCCTCTCTGGCATCTCCCATTAGAACAATTTCTTCCTCAACTCCTTCCTCCCCTGAGTCTACCCTCACAA
>NW_007202780.1:0-818 GCF_000164805.1 Carlito syrichta | reverse complement strand
GGGAAACAGGTCTCCCTTTCAGCTGTTGTTATGAAGAGAAAGTTCAGGGAGCATTTTTCAAAGAACCATAACAGTCATGCGCTCCTCTGTATTACTTATACTACCCAGTAAGATTGCTGCAATGTCTTAGTTATTATTTTTTTGAGTTGGAGTCTCACTCTGTTGCCCAGACTGAAGTGCAGTGGCCGCTCCCGGCCACTGCAGCCTCGACCTGCTGGGCTCCAGCGATCCTTCTGCCTCAGCCTTCCAAGTAGCTGGAACTACAGGTGCGCACTACCACGCCTGGCTAATTTTTGATTTTTTGTAGAGATGAGGTCTTGTCAAGTTGCCCAGGCGGGTGTCGAACCCTCGGGCTCAGGCAATCCACTCACCTCGGTCTCCCAAAGTGCTGGGATTACAGGCTGAGACACCGAGCCCAGCTGCAATGTCTTATTAATGCTCCACTTTAGACAATGCCTTCTTATGGGTAAGGTCAAGCCCACAGCAGCATAAAGAACATCAGTCAAAAGCTGTAGTACCAATGTGACTTTAAAAATTACAGTAACAATTAGTGAAAGCTATTGGATTTAAAACAGAAACAGACAGTGCATCATGGGGACCAGTACATTAGCTCACATCCACTGTCTTGTGGTAGAGCTAAATCAAATTTAAAAAAAAAAAATTATACAGACAATGCACTCCATGAACTTCAACTTAATCTTACATACTTCATACTTAACATACACACACAAAAAGTGGACAAATCTCATCGAATCTCACCTTAAATGTGTTTATCCCCAGGGGAAACATGAGATGGAAGCTATGACTCTACATCCCTC
>NW_007202779.1:0-1414 GCF_000164805.1 Carlito syrichta | reverse complement strand
GGCCTAGTAGATATTTACAGAACATTTCAGCCAACTGCTGCAGAATACACATTTTTCTCATCAGTACATAGAACATTCTCTAGGAGACTCCGTATGTTAGGCTACAAAACACTATCAACAAATTTTAAAAAGTCAAAACCATATCAAATATATTTTCTAAAGACAACAAAAATAAAGCTAGAAATAACTAACAAGAAGAACTTTGGAAACTATACAAATATATGGAAATTAAATAAAATACTCCTGAATGTCAAATGAGTCAAAGGATAAATTAAGAAAAAATTTTTTTAAATTTCTTGAAACAAATGAAAACGGAAACACAACATACCAGATCTACAGAATATAGCAAAACAAGTATGAAGATGAAAGTGTACAACAAATAATATCTACACCCCAAAAAAAGAAAGATTCAAATCAACAACCTAACTATGCATCTTAAAAAACAAAAAATAAAATAAAAAAATAAAAAGAGAGCAAACCAAACCCCAAATTAGTAGAAGAAAAGAAAATAATGTTCAGACCAGAAATAAGTGAATTTGATACTAAGAAAAGATACAAAAGATCAACAAAGTAGAATGTTAGGTTTTCAAAAAGGTAAACAAATTTTATAAATCTTTAGCCAAACTAAGAAAAAAAGAAAAAGAAACCAAATAAATAAAATCAGAGATAAAAAAGAAAACATTACAACTGATACCACAGAAATACAAAGGCTCATTAGACATTATTAGGAGTAAGTATGTCTATGTCAAAAAATAAGAAAACTTAGAAGAAATGGATAAAGCCCTGAACACATACAACCTACTAAGATTGAACTAGTAGGAAATAGAAAACATGAACAGACTAATAATGAATTACAAGATCAAGACAATAATAAAAATCTCCCATCAAAGAAAAGCCTAATGAAATCACTGTTGAATTCTACTAAACATTTGAAGAACTAATACCAATTCTACTCAAATTATTTCAAAAAACTAAAAAGAGGGGAATACTTCCAAAATCATGCTACAAAACCAGCATTATTCTAAAATCAAAACCAGACAAGAATACAACAAAAAAAAAGAAAACTACAGGCTGATATTTCTGATGAATAAGATGTAGAAATCACCCACAAAACACTAGCAATCTGAATTCAAGATCAAATTTTAAAACTCATTAACCATGATCAGGTAGGATTCATTCAAGAGCTGCAAGGATGGTTCAATATACACAAATCAGTAAATATGATACATCATATCAACAGAATCAAGGACAACAACCATTCAATCATTTCAATAGATGATGAAAAAGCATTCAATAAAATTCCACATTGCTTCATGACAAAAACTCAACAAACTAGGTTAGAAGAAACATAGCTCAACACAATAAAGTCCATACATAACAAGCCCACAGCTTGGGGGGAAAATTGGGGAAAAAT
>NW_007202778.1:0-804 GCF_000164805.1 Carlito syrichta | reverse complement strand
AAAAGAGGGGAATACTTCCAAAATCATGCTACAAAACCAGCATATTCTTAAAATCAAAACCAGACAAGAATACAACAAAAAAAAAGAAAACTACAGGCTGATATTTCTGATGAATAAGATGTAGAAATCACCCACAAAACACTAGCAATCTGAATTCAAGATCAAATTTTAAAACTCATTAACCATGATCAGGTAGGATTCATTCAAGAGCTGCAAGGATGGTTCAATATACACAAATCAGTAAATATGATACATCATATCAACAGAATCAAGGACAACAACCATTCAATCATTTCAATAGATGATGAAAAAGCATTCAATAAAATTCCACATTGCTTCATGACAAAAACTCAACAAACTAGGTTAGAAGAAACATAGCTCAACACAATAAAGTCCATACATAACAAGCCCACAGCTTGGGGGGAAAATTGGGGAAAAATGAAGTCTTTCCACTAAAATCTCAAACAAGACAAAAGTATTCACTTTCAGCTCTTCTATTCACCATAATAATGAAAGTCCTAGCCAGAACAATTAGGCAAGAGAAAGAAAGAACATCTAAACTGGAAAAATTACCCTTATTTGCAGACTACATGATCATGCGTTTAGAAAAACCTAAAGACTCCACCAAAAAAATCTTAGTATTGTTAAATGAATTCAGTAAAGTTGTAGGGTAGAAAATTAATGTAAAAATTAGTGGCATTTCTATACACTAACAGCAATCGATTTAAAAAAAGAAATTAAGAAAGCAATTTTATTTACAGTACCTATATAAAAATAAAATACCTATATAAAAATAAAATCTTA
>NW_007202777.1:0-852 GCF_000164805.1 Carlito syrichta | reverse complement strand
GATGTCAGCGATGTGTTTACAAAATTTTAGTATTATAAAAAAGTGGTGTCAACTGAGAAGAGCTAAATCCTTAGGGCTTTATCACCTCTGTGAAAAAAGTTGGTGAAGAAACAGACAGAGCACAAAGAGAAATGAATAAAGTCAAGAAGTGGAGCAAACAATATTGACAACGAAATGAAATATTTGGAAAATCTTCAGATATGCTCACTAGTTTACTCTCTCCTCGATTTTGTGCATAATCAGAGCTCAAATACCAAAGAAGCTGAGAGAAACTACTTCTTCAAAATCAAAAGTGATGCCTTTCTCAAAGTTACTCCAAAATACGCTGCATACACACACCCTTGTCAGTCAACCTTACATTTCCAGCTTGTTTTCCACTGATTCTTCTGAACACCGGGCCCGCCAGGCCACTCGCTATGCTGTGAATGTGATCCATGCTTTTCCACCTCTGACTTCCTTTCCCACCTGGCAGTCATTTTCTCCCTCCCTCAAGATCCATCTCGTACAACCCCTCCTCCCTGGTCCCCCCACCTAGCTGAGTTTCCTCTTTTTTTTGATGAGAAAATATAGTTTATTTAAAAGTAAATTAGAGAGAGAGAGACGATTCACCTCCCCAAGGTGGGGGAGGTGGCCAAAGCCAGGAAGTGTGGCAACAGCCATAGCTCCAAGAACACATGGCCACACCAGGGTCTAGCAAGGCAATGGCTGTTTCCTCTTATTTTAAGCCCTATGGTACAGTTCCCTCTATCTTTTATAGATGATCTACATTCTAGCGATCATTTCCTAATAAAATTTGAGATGGCTGACAATGCAAGTATGTCCCTTTGAATCCTAAAACCAGGGTACGGGGGG